>NC_086180.1:10770463-10945463 GCF_023053635.1 Elgaria multicarinata webbii
TGGGCCTAAAGGGTACAGTGAGATCCCGGGGCAAGGAAGGGATCATCCCTACCTGATCCCGGGATCCCCTGTGCATCATGTGGATGCACAGGGACGATCCAGGGGATTGCCCCAGGATTTTGTCCCATCCAGCTAAGGCCCAAGGGCCCATTTAGTCCATCACTCTGTTCACACAGTGGTCAACCAGCTGTCAGCCAGGACCAACAAAGCAGGACATGGTGTAACAGCACCCTTCCAACCATGTTCTGCAGCAAATAGTGTATATAGTTTTACTTCCTTGGATACTGGAGGTAGCACCTAGCCATCAGGGCTAGTAGCCATTGATAGCCTTCTCCTGCAGGAATTTATCCAACCCCCTTTTAGAGCCATCCAAATTGGTGGCCATCGCTACAAGTTGTAGTAGTGAATTCCATAGTCCACATTTCCAAGCTTCTAATGTGATTTCCAGGCACACCGAAAAATGTGTTTGACAGCATGGGTCCATTTGAAAAATGTGCATGAAAAAAAATGTGTACTTTCAAAAAAAAATGCTCACAAATATGTTTTTAACCCATGGGGGAAGAATGTGTGCATTTCAAAGATGCACACAATTGATGCATACATTTCAAAAAATTCACATGAAAATCACAATTTGATACAGGCTTGTGTTTTACACAAGCCTCAAGATTGAATTCGAAGACCTCCAGCGAGCTTTAGCTTTGCTGATTTGCACATCCCTACACACACCTAAATCTGGAACCAAGCTGAGCTATATATTCATTCACTGGGACCCTGGAGCCACCATGGGCTGAAGGAAAGGAAAGATTCTATCAGACTGGAGGATGTGGGCAGGTAGGGGACTGAAAGACCTCTTAGCAAAGTGCTGTCTAATGGGCCCTTTTCTACATGAGCTCCCCATCAGAGGATCACAAGTGACTTAACTTTTTACTGGAAGGAGTAACACCCTCCCTTTAACTTCTACAATGTGTGGCAAGGTTTCTCTGGGCAAGAACTTCCTGATATTTATTTATTTATTTATTTACTAGCTGTACCCTGCCACGCGTTGCTGTGGCTCAGTCTGGTTAAATTGAAAAGAAAGAAAAGACAAAGCAGATGTTTCTAATATGTTTAATTTCACAATGCTTGTGGATATACAATATTTTTAGTTGTTCCATTGTCTGTGTAGATATAGAGATTGTCTGGTTTGCCGACTCTAGAACACGCAACATATAATTGTCCATGTGAGAAGCACGCACTTATATACCGCTCCCATAGCCACGGCTCTCTGGGCGGTTTACAGAAATTCTAAAATTAAGATTAAAACAAGTATACAAAATTTAAAATTCTAAAACACAGAACATACACACATAAAACATTAACAACCATTAAAAAACTAAAACATGTGGGTAATTAAGATGTGCCGCCATATGCTTGGGCAAAGAGGAAAGTCTTAACCTGGCGCCGGGAAGATAGCAGCGTTGGCGCCAGGCGAGCCTCGTCAGGGAGATCATTCCACAATCTGGGGTCACCACTGAAAAGGTCCTGTCCCTCGTTGCTACACTCCGAGCCTCTCTCGGAGTAGGCACCCAGAGGAGGACCTTGGATGTTGAACGTAGTGACCGGGTATATTCACGTTGGGACCGGGTATTGTGGTCCCAAGCCATGTAAGGCTTTCCGAACCGTCTTCAAAGGCAGCCCTACATAGAGTGCATTGCAGTAATCTAACCTGGAGGTTACCAGATAGGGTAGCCACTTTCCCACTACCAAACTTTAGGGATCACATCACCAAAGAAGAGGACACCAATTGGCAAAACATTGCATATGTAAAGTTTTGTGTATAGTTTAACTTTCTCAGGAACTCCCAATATGGTTTGCAAACCACAATATAAGGTGTGGGCAGCATTATCTCTTGAGATGTCCTTTTTACCAGCCCTGCGATTCTGATTGCATTTCTCTCCTAACTAAAGAAACAAATAAACAAACAACCAAAAATGGTCTATTAGATATGGCAGATGGAACCATGATTATAAATTACAGGCTGGCTCCCCAATGAGTATAAATCAACATGGCCTCATTAGCTTCAGTAAAAAGAACAAATCAAAATAAAACTAAAACATAAAGATTTATACAAATGGTAAAGCTGGACCAAAAAGGGAGAGGGAATATGGTGAAATATTATTAAAAGGAAATAGATCTGAGATGTAGCAGGGTTCTGGAATGTTTAGTTTTTACTTCTTGGGGAACCAAACTCTCAATGACAAGGGATGTGCATGGTTTCTGATACCATCTGAAACCTGAGCAGAATGAGATCACTTCGTTCAGGGCTTTGGCCGTTTCTACACCACCCCGAAAATCTGGGTTGGTCACAGCCAAATCCCTGTGCTTCCAAATGATGCACAGGGACTCCCGGGGGGGGGGGGGGTTTCCCAGGGATAAGTACTCCCTGGGAAAACCCAATTTTTCCCGTGGTCTTGTCCCAAGACTGCAGGCGGTGTGGCCACCCATCCCTACTTCCTCCCTCTTCCCCATGAGTAAAGAGGGAAGAGGCAGGGAAAGGGGTTGTCCAGGGACATTGGGGGTGGGGTGGGGAGCAGGGTCAGGGCTTTTTTTAAACCTTATTTTTACCCCCTTTTCCTTTAAAAAAAATGGTGCCTGCAATGCACATGATGTCCCTCCTCCCTTCCAGGATGTCGCGCGGCTGTGTAGACACAGGGTGATGACGCCGGAAGTCCAGGATTACCCCCTCTCCGGCCCTCTACACCCATAGGTGTAGAAAGGGCCTCTGTTGGGTCCTAAGGCAAAGTGGGCCTCCCCTTCAAGATAGCAGAACTGAATCAAAGCCATTTCAGAAGGCTTTATGAGCAATTCATGTGTCAGATATGATATGATATGATATGTGCTTGCAGACTACGGCCGTGTCTACACCAGCCATTTATTCCAAAATAATATCAAAGTCATCCCTACCAGGCCACACGGTGCACAGCTGATCCCTCTGTGATCTCAGATCCACCACTCAGTTATTCCAGGATTTTGCTAACTGGTTTTGTCATGTTTCCAACCCCCCTCTTCTTTTGCTACAACGGCCAGAATTCACGGCCAGAGTGCCCCCCCCTCTTTGCGAGGTCATTGCTGTTTGCCGTGAGTTCTAGGATCAGTGAACAGCCAATGACCTGTGAGGGGCGTGTGCATGGGTATCGGCGTGTTTCATCACTGAATGTCTTCCCCCACACACAAACATATCACTGCACAGCATTGCACATTCAATGGACTCCCTACCCACCCCATGTGTAGCTGTGCATTTGCACTCATGCGCATCTCTGATGAGTCATTAAAAAAAATATCCCAGTAGCTGCGTAATCTGTGTATCCCCGCCCACTTCTCCCGATGCACATGAGGAAGCACAATCATGGGGCACACCTCCTCTCGCAATGGCACTCCTGAAAACTTCACTCGCGTGTGCCCTGTGAGTGCCGATCCCAAAAGCGGGAAAACTTGCAGCCAAAACTCTTGCGAAAGGGCTGTAGGTGTAGATTCAGCCTATGTCTCTCCATACCGACTTTTAGTTTTATTTCTTAAATGCTGCAGGGTTAAGGAGGGAACATAGTTGAATGACTGACAGGTCCACCTTCTGATCCTAAGACATGTTATATCATGGGCTCCAATATCCTCGTGCGGCGCAGAGCGGTAAAGCAGCAGTTTCTGCAGTTGAAACTCTCCCCACGGCCTGAGTTCGATCCCAGCGGAAGCTGGTTCTCAGGCAGCCGGCTCAGGTTGACTCAGCCCTCCATCCTTCCGAGGTCGGTAAAATTAGTACCCAGCTAGTTGGGGGAAAGGTAACTGCGACTGGGGAAGGCAATGGCAAACCACCCCACTACAAAGTCTGCCAAGAAAACATCAGCGAAAGCAGGCGTCTGTCTAGGAGTCAGCAATGACTCAAGTGCTTGCACAAGACATTCCTTTCCTTTCCAATTACAGTAGTTTTGGGGGAAGAGAAGAATGGGACCATGAGACGGCCCTTCTTCCAATGCCACCATGCTTCAGTATGAAAATCCCTTAAACTGGTATTCACGTAGGATAGCTCCCCAGCCCCTGCACCTATGCTTCCGAAACTCTACAGGTTTGTTGCATGGGGACACCACTATGATTTGTGCCTTACACATTTCATATGGAGCACTGTCTCCAACCTCAGATCCAGGAATCTGAAGTATCCCATGGAACTCAGAGAGCCACTCAGCCGACACAGCAGGGATCTGGGGAAATCCGAGGGTCCCCAAACACTTTTCCATAATTGATTGCTCAGAGAGGTGGAAGAAAAGAATGTGAGGATGAATAATGCCCACAAGGGGAGTACAGTTGTTATGAGTATTAGGGGACATCTCAGGGCATTGTAGAGGTCCAAGTGATACCACTGCACAGCCGTTGTGCCGCTATCTATCTTGACGCCTCTGCATTGTCGAGAGGTCTTAACTGAAGCAGCTGCTAGTCAATTGCACAATATTCAGAGCTTGTAGGGCAGAGAGGGACAGAAGGGGAGTGATAAATCTTTTGGGTCATGAAAGGAGGTTTCATGGTATTGGCCACCTGCATCACATAAAATACAATAAAAGCAGCGGGCATTTGCTATTCAGCAGGAAACATATGAACTCTGTGAAAAACAAGTCGGGATGTTTCTAGTAAAAACAGGCAACAAAGCCATCATGTTATTGGGTTTGATAGCCCACATCAGTGCAATTATTGGAAAGCAAACCTCCCAGTGTGCGTTGACATGTCAGGGAGGTACCTGAGAGCCAATTCAGTTGAGATGAGATGAGAAAGCATTTAGCTTTGGAAATGTGTGAATGGGATTCAGACCTCCTGTGAGCCATTGAAATAAATTAGGATTGGAGCTTATCGAAAGCATTTTGGTATGATGGGGACGGTGTAACACTGCCCCCTCCCCACTCACCCACATTCCTGCAATCATGGCCAGCTCTACATGAAACAAGATATAACTCTTTGAAAGTGGTTTGAAAATGGTATGTGGAATGTGTCCTAGGCCCCAACAGTTGGCAATACTATTAGAAACTGTTATAAACTGGTAGTGTAGGTCCTGCCCATGTGGCAAGAGAGGGCTAGAGCAGTTGGTGATTCGCATCACCAGGTCCCGGGTTCCACCCCAACTATCTCCAGGTACAGGTTCTAAGTTGCACAGCTGGGGTGGGAACCCTTGAGCTGGGATATGGAAAAGAGCATAAGACATGGAAAACATCACAGGTGTAATGTTACATACATGGCTGCTTCATGACCACTATTTCTGGAGGACTTCTCTTATGGAATTAGACACACCTTGAAGAGGTGCAGGCAGCTGGCAAGATTGGGGGGGGGCATTAGCAGGGGATAGCAGATGCCCAGTGCACGGTCATGCATCCATCTGTCTTGTCAGATGTCTGAATAATTCGGACATCCATATCTTACTTGGACTCCGGGTGCGAGTATGGTCATATCTAGGCTGCGTCGTTAGAGGATATGGGGGCCAATTTGGAAGCTCTTAATTGGCCTTTAAAGCAGTTGGAGGGGGTTAAGCACAGCCCTACTACACGGAGGACATGCGGACTTGCAATTGTGCACACTTGCACAAGATTGCTGATATTTAAAAAGATCCCATTTGAGCAAATTTCAAGACCCAGACCCAACAAAAAAAGAGATACAATTTGTGGAAATTGCTGGATTAAAAGAAGAATTTTTTTAAAAAAGGACCCTTGCATTGGTTTGACTCCATACATATTGAGTCGATGCTACTGCAAGGAAATTGAACAAAATCTGCAAGGGCTAAACCAGAAAACCTGCTGAGATTTCACCCCAAAGCAGAATTCTCAAACATCCCTAAACCCTAACAAAATTGAACTGAAACAAGTTTTTCATATTTTCCTAGCTAACATTGACACCCACACGCTGCCTAGACGTAGAGGCAGCTGATGACACAAGCCATTGATACTTGAAAACAAAGAATGAGCAATAGCTAGCTGCTACTAATAATGATGATGATGAGCCCACACTGAAATATTTGGGGACCCTCCCAAATCAGCAAAATGCCCCCCTATTCCCTGCCCAGGAGTGGGCGGTGTTTGGGAGGCATTTTGCAAAAGCACTTTTAAACATCTTCTAAGGCCATAGCTAGTCCTAAGGTTTATCCCTGGATCGTCCAGGGGTCAAACCTGTTCATCTAGGTGACACACAGGGGATCCAGTGCTCAGGCAGGGGCGAACCCTGGATGTTCCCAGGATAAACCTTAGGTCTAGCTGTGGCCTAAGTTAGTCTGCACAGTGAAACATATGTAATATTTTGCTGCGAAAGGAAATGCAACTGTCAGTGCGAAGCAGATTGGGTGCGTTTTATAACTGGCTCTTACACTTAGGCAAAGTTCTTCGTTATGTTTGGTCATCTTCTCTATTTCTGTCTCGTTCTCTCTCTCACTCTGCCCCACAATTAGCATCTCATTCTCTCTCTGTAATGGGGACTATGAACATTCACTGAAAGACAAGTGACTGATTTCTCCAGATAAAAGAAGCTAGTGCCAGGCCATGCTCCCCTGTCATTATGTCTGAACGTGTTTGGGAACTTGTCACGGCTCGGCCTCCTGTTTGTAAATTGTCATTGTCTTTCAAACTGTGCTTTATAAACTGAAGCTCTGGTGGGGAATGAATTGGTCACATCACTGAATGGGAGTTGAAGTTTCTTAGGCCCAGCTAGCAACAGGCCAATCACTCTAAATTTTGCCTGCCTTAGGGATGGATAAATATAGCAGCTTTGCTTTCTCACGAATTCACACACACAAACACACATACACACTTTTTGTATCTGGTCAAGTGGGCAGGGCTCTTGCAGCTTTAAATGTTGTGACAAAGAGGAGATTTCACCAGGTGCTGCATGCATACCAATGAAGGAAGGAAAGGAACCTCTCGTGCAAGCACTGAGTCATTACTGACTCTTGGAAGGACGCCAGCTTTCGCTGACATTTTCTTGGCAGGCCTTATAGCGGGGTGGTTTGCCATTGCCTTCCCCGGCCGTTATTACCTTTCCCCCAGCTAACTGGGTACTCATTTTACCAACCTCGGGAGGATGGAATGCTGAGTTGACCCGAGCCGGCTGCCTGAAACCAGCTTCCGCTGGGATCGAACTCAGGCCATGGGGAGAGTTTCGGCTGCAGAAACTGCTGCTTTACCAATGTTAAAATTCTTTTTCCCTTACAACTGTTAAGACACAGGAGCCCTGTCCTCCTTTCCATATGGTCACCCTGGTATTAGGAGAAATCTGAGGTGCCAAAATTCCAGGTGTGTCTACCTCATCTATACCTTGGGAAGAGAAAGCAAGAGAGAGCCGCTGTCCACAGTCTGGGAGGA
This sequence comes from Elgaria multicarinata webbii, assembly GCF_023053635.1. Lineage (NCBI taxonomy): Eukaryota > Metazoa > Chordata > Lepidosauria > Squamata > Anguidae > Elgaria > Elgaria multicarinata. The sequence goes on from NC_086180.1 coordinate 10,777,822, forward strand.
GGAACACAGACGCCGTGTAGAAGCTTTTCTGCTACGCAAGATCGCCTACATTCTGGCAGACATGTTAGAACATCAGTGTCTGACTTCTTTTGAGCCTGGGGCTGACAGCTACATGGGGAAAGACCTGTCATACCTGGGTTGGAGGGTTGGAAGGAACTGGCCCTCTTAACTGACTTCGCAACTGCAGCCTTCTATCAACGAGACCATTTGCTTTTGGCATTTAAAAAGTGCTTCCTCCGAGCACCTCAACAGAAAACATCTATCTTGCTACACCTTGAGAAAATGTCTGTTTCTATTGTCTGTTAGTAACCTGCAGGGTTTTTATGTACGACCAACCATCAAAATAAATCTCCAAGGCTCTGAGCCATCAGATCACTTAGCCTGTCAAGGTGTGGACATTGACAGGAGACAGAGAGGTTTGCGTTAGGAAGCTGTTTTCTCTCCTTGAAGCCAATGGTATTGTAGGCACCAGGAAGGACTCCAAGTCAACCTGCTACAGTAGCCGCTGCTCAGATACGAAAGAAAGCAGGGCTCCTGCAGCTTTAACTATTGTGACGAAGAGAGAATTTCACCAGGTGCTGAATGCATACAAATGGCACCTGCTGAAATTCCCTTTTTTCAATACAACTGTTAAAGATTTATTTTATTTATTTATTTATTTATTTATTTATTACATTTTTATACCACCCAATAGCCGAAGCTCTCTGGGCGGTTCACAAAAATTAAAACCATCATAAAACAACCAACAGGTTAAAAACACAAATACAAAATACAGTATAAAAAGCACAACCAGGATAAAACCACGCAGCCAAATTGATATAAGATTAAAATATAGAGTTAGAACAGTAAAATTTAAATTTAAGTTAAAATTAAGTGTTAAAATACTGAGAGAATAAAAAGGTCTTCAGCTGGCGACGAAAGGAGTACAGTGTAGGTGCCAGGCGGACCTCTCTGGGGAGCTCATTCCACAACTGGGGTGCCACAGCAGAGAAAGCCCTCCTCCTAGTAGCCACCTGCCTCACTTCCTTTGGCAGGGGCTCACGGAGAAGGGCCCCTGTAGATGATCTTAAGGTCTGGGCAGGTACATATGGGAGGAGGCGTTCCTTCAAATAACCTGGCCCCAAACCATTTAGGGCTTTAAATGTCAATACCAGGACTTTGAATCGGGCCCGGACCTGGACTGGCAGCCAATGAAGTTGTAAAAGGACTGGCGTAATGTGACCTCGCCAGCCAGTCCCTGTTAGTAAACGGGCTTCCCTGTTTTGTACCAGCTGAAGCTTCCGGACCGTTTTCAAAGGCAGCCCCGTTTTCAAAGGCAGCCCCACGTATAATGCATTGCAGTAATCCAAACGAGAGGTTATCAGAGCATGGATAACTATAGCTAGGCTATCACTGTCCAGATAAGGGCGCAGTTGGTATATCAGCCTAAGCTGATAAAAGGTGCTCTTTTAAAGATGCAGGAGCCCAGTCCTCCTTTCCATATGGCCACCCTAACTGTGACTAAAGGCATGATTTAAGGTGTTTTGTGAACATGCCCTGGCTTTCTAGCTTGACCACCATGGTTAAAGCTATGGTTTAAGGTGTCTTCCAAATGGGCCCACTATGTATATATTTTCATCTATTGTGTCTAGTTCTGGGTGCCAGACTTTAAGAAGAATATAGACAAACAGGAGCAAGTTCAAATAAAGGTGACTGGGATGTTTAGGACTATAAAATGCAACCTATGAGCAAAAGGTTGAAGGAAGCGGATATGGAAAGTAATGGCAACAAATGTGATTCTATGTTGTGTGTGCTGTGTGTTTACACCCTGTAGATCCCTGCAGGGCTGTAAAGTAGAAGAAAACTCATGGGCTGACATTACAGGAGGACAGATTTTGGTTGAACGTGAAGTTTGAAAATGAAATCCACGTCCACCAACTTTACAATGCTATGATTCCAAGTGCAGGGTTCCCCCACTTCCCATCCAAGAGGGACTATTCAAACCTGCAATTCCTTCTTGCTTAGGGTGACCATATGAAAAGGAGGACAGGGCTCCTGTATCTTTAACAGCTGCATAGAAAAGGGAATGTCAGCACGTGTCATTTGCACATATGGAGAACCTGGTGAAATTCCCTCTTCATCACAACAGTTAAAGCTGCAGGAGCTATACTAGAGTGACCAGATTTAAAAGAGGGCAGGGCACCTGCAGCTTTAACTGGTGTGATGAAGAAGGAATTTCTCCAGGTTCTCAATATATACAAATGACAACTGCTGAAATTGCCTTTTCAATACAACTGTTGAAGGAGCCCTGTCCTCCTTTTCATATGGTCACCCTATTCTTGCTGCATGGTACGGAATACTCCTTGAAAAGGTTCAGTGTGTATTCTACTGATTATATCAACCAGATCTTAGAAACATTTCAAAACACCTGTTAGGATGAGTAGGAACACAATAAGCTGGTGAAGAAGAAAAGCTGTTAACAGAGTCCCAAGTTTCTACACAGAGTGTCCATTTTAAAACTGGTACTTCTTCCAGATTCCAAAGATATATCACCCAGAGTCAATAAAAAGCAAATGTAAGCAGTGTACCTTGTGTAATGTGGACAAATAGCCATTGTCTTGGTGATACCCTTTACTAGTAGGTATCATTTGTTAATACAAAGAGAAGTCAGGGACTGGGAAATTGGGGTTATGTCACCCATCCAGCCTCAGTGACTTTTGCACTCTGTTGGACAGAGAAACTCTACCAAGAAGATCCCAAATTGCTTTCGTTGGAAATCCCTAATGTCTCTTTGTGTGTGTGTGTGTGTGTGTGTGTGTGTGTGTGAGAGAGAGAGAGAGAGAGAGAGAGAGAGAGAGAGAGGGAGAGAGAGTTATTTCCAACAAAGACATTCCACTCCATTTCTATGGCTTAATCTACACCAAGCAGGATATAGCACTATGAAAGTGTTATGAAAGTGGTCTATAAAAGGCAGGAGCCACACTACTGCTTTATAGCGGTATCGAAGTGCACTGACAATTGACTCATACTATATACTGCTTTCATAGTGCTATATCCTGCCTGGTGTAGATTAGGCCTTGGTGTAATATGGTTTTGATACCATGTGTTGGAGCATGAGAGCAATACATCTAGATGATATGAAGTAGGGTCATGGGCCCCACTAGTTGTCAGTGCACTTCAGTAGCACTATAAGGCAGTAGTGTAGATCCTGCAGTACACTTCAATACCACTATAAAGCAGTTGTGTGGCTCCTGCCTTTTATATACCGCTTTCATAGTGGAATATCCTGCTTGGTGTAGATGAGCCCATAGAAAGGCAGAGGAGGAGGGCTTGGTTATCAGCCTGGGGAGAACACTGTCCTTTTCTCTGTATTATTTTAATAACTACCAATTAAGGATGGGTGGTTTCATCATTTTTGGCTTCTCTGAGTTTCTCTTTCTTTCAATCTTAATTTTGGGTCATCCTGAACTTGCAGATTTTTTTAACAAAAATTAGCATGAACTTTCATATGCATTGGGGGCACATTTCTACTCACATTTTTGCAAGCAATTTCCCATTGCTTTTGTGAAAATTCTTTCTTTCTTAGCAATATTTATATACTGTTCCTCCTTTGAAACAAATACTTTGACGTATATGCTTTTTTGCATGTAATTTCCTCAAATACAGAGAAGTTTGTATGATGTGTGTGTGTGTGTGTGTGTGTATGGAAAATAATACTGAAAAATTTGGAGTAGGGTGAATTTAAAAGTATAACTGAATTTCAGTTCACCTGTTGGCTCAAAAGTGCAAAATTGGATCATAAAATCATAGAATAGTAGAGTTGGAAGGGGCCTACAAGGTCATCAAGTCCAACCCCCTGCTCAGTGCAGGAATCTACCTTAAAGCATACATGACAGATGGCTGTCCAGTTGCATCTTGAATGCCTCTAAGGTGGGAGAGCCCACCACCGACCTAGGTCATGGGTTCTGTTGTTGTACTGCTCTAACAGTCAGGAAGTTTTTCCTGATGTGCAGCCGGAATCTGGCTTCCTGTAACTTGAGTCCATTATTCCGTGTCCTGCACTCTGGGAGGATTGAGAAGAGATCCTGGCCCTCCTCTGTGTGACAACCTTTCAAATATTTGAAGAGCGCTATCATGTCTCCCCTCAATCTTCTGTTCTCCAGGCTAAACGTGCCCAGTTGTTTCAGTCTGTCTTCATAGGGCCTTGTTTCCAGACCCCTGATAATCCTAGTTGCCCTCCTCTGAACACGCTCCAGCTTGGCCTCATCCTTCTTAAAATGCAAACTGAACAAATTTCACCCCCAGGCCTACCCAATACACATGATCTCCAATGTCCATGTTGTGCTTATGTCCAAGGTAGCTCTGTCCTTTTGCTCCTCACTAGTGGACTGACATCCTCAGACATGGGCAGCCTCTCTTGGCCATTGGCTTTCTTCTCCACACACTGCATGTAGGCTGCCTGTCATCCTTTGCATGGGTCCCAACCACTTAATCCCCCTTTTTCTCTTCACTGCTGACAGCTGAAGCCTCCTGGGACCCGATGCATGCAGCTACCTTTTCTCTAACATGCTCGTCCATCCCATGGGATGTTTGGGAAGACATCCAAAGTATTCATTAGAGGCAGGCTGCTGCTTCTGTTGAAAGCCTCTGCGGTATGATCAACATCTGTAGATGCCTGTCAAAAGCGCAGGCACACAAACCAACAGTAGCTTGAAACGTTTCACCTTTTCAGATTATATTTATGATGGCAAGGGGCAGATTAGGGCAAGGGAGGCTAGGGCTTAATCTGTTGGGAGACCATTACTGCCAAAAGCGGCCCTTCCAAGAAATTCCTGACATGTATGGGTGATAACTTTCTCCTACAGAAAGTGGTGGAAGGAACTAGAGGATCGGCAATCCTTGACTTGTTATTGACCAATAGGGATGACTTAGTGGATAAAGTGGCAGTTACGGGAACTCTGGGGGAAAGTGACCACGTCATACTTGAATTCTTGATTATGAAGGAGACAAAAGTCGAGCGTAGCCATACACGTACTCTGGATTTTAGGAAAGCTGATTTTAATAAACTCAGAACTATAATAAGTAAGGTCCCGTGGCAAGGGAGCCTAAAGAGAAAAGGAGTGCAGGATGGGTGGGAGTATCTAAAAAATGAAATTTTAAAGGCACAGTTACAAACAATTCCAACAAGGAGAAAAGATAGAAGACAACAGAGGAAACCAATGTGGCTCCACAAAAAGCTTATTGATGAACTGAAAACAAAAAGGGATACATATAGGAAGTGGAAGGAAGGCCAGGCTACAAAAGAAGAGTACAGACAAGTGGCACAGAAGTGCCGAAATGGCGTCAGGAAGGCTAAAGCTGTGAATGAGCTGAGATTAGCGAGGGATGCTAAAAGCAATAAAAAGGCTTTCTTCAGATACGTGAGTAGTAAAAGACAGAGGAAAGAAATGGTGGTTCAACTGCTTAATGAGGATGGCAAATTGATAACAGATGACAAAGAAAAGGCTGAAGTGCTCAATTCCTACTTTGCCTCGGTCTTCTCCCAAAAGCGGGTCTATGACCCCCCTGGAAAAAGTGAAGCAGAAGTTGAGGGGGCAGGATTGCAGTTTGAGATTGATAAACAAATGGTCAAACAACACCTAATTTCCTTGAATGAGTTCAAATCTCCAGGGCCCGATGAACTGCATCCAAGAGTAATGAAGGAGCTAGCGGAAGAACTCTCAGAACCTTTGTCTATTATCTTTGCAAAATCATGGAAGACGGGTGAGGTGCCGGATGACTGGAGGAGGGCTAACGTTGTCCCTATCTTCAAAAAGGGCAAAAAGGAGGAACCTGGGAACTACAGACCAGTCAGTCTGACATCCATCCCTGGGAAAATTCTGGAGCAGATTATAAAGAAGTCAATCTGTAAACACCTTGAAATTAATGCAGTGATTACTAGAAGCCAACATGGATTTGTCAGGAACAAATCCTGTCAGACTAATTTGATCTCATTTTTTGATAGGATAACCTCCCTTGTGGACTGTGGGAATGCTGTGGACGTCATATATCTTGACTTCAGCAAAGCTTTTGACAAAGTACCACATGACATTCTGATTAACAAACTAGCTAAAAGTGGGCTAGATGGAACAACTATTAGGTGGATCCACAGTTGGCTACAGAATCGGACTCAAAGAGTACTTATCAATGGAACCTTCTCAAACTGGGGAGAGGCAACGAGTGGGGTGCCGCAGGGCTCAGTCCTGGGCCCAGTGCTCTTCAACATTTTTATTAATGATTTGGACGAGGAGGTGCAGGGAACACTGATCAAATTTGCAGATGACACAAAATTGGGTGGGATAGCTAATACCCTGGAAGACAGAAACAAACTTCAAAGTGATCTTGATAGGCTGGAGTGCTGGGCTGAAAACAACAGAATGAAATTTAATAGGGATAAATGCCAAGTTCTACATTTAGGGAATAGAAACCAAATGCACAGTTACAAGATGGGGGACACTTGGCTCAGCAATACTACAAACGAGAAAGATCTTGGAATTGTTGTAGATCACAAGCTGAATATGAGCCAACAGTGCGATATGGCTGCAAGAAAGGCAAATGCTATTTTGGGCTGCATTAATAGAAGTATAGCTTCCAAATCACGTGAGGTACTGGTTCCTCTCTATTCGGCCCTGGTTAGGCCTCATCTAGAGTATTGCGTCCAGTTCTGGGCTCCACAATTCAAGAAGGACGCAGACAAGCTGGAGCGTGTTCAGAAGAGGGCAACCAGGATGATCAGAGGTCTAGAAACAAAGCCCTATGAAGAGAGACTGAAAGAACTGGGCATGTTTAGCCTGGAGAAGAGAAGATTGAGGGGAGACATGATAGCAGTCTTCAAATACTTAAAAGGTTGTCACACAGAGGAGGGCCAGGATCTCTTCTCGATCCTCCCAGAGTGCAGGACATGGAATAACGGGCTCAAGTTAAAGGAAGCCAGATTCCGGCTGGACATCAGGAAAAACTTCCTGACTGTTAGAGCAGTGCGACAATGGAATCAGCTACCTAGGGAGGTTGTGGGCTCTCCCACACTAGAGGCATTCAAGAGGCAGCTGGACAACCATCTGTCAGGGATGCTTTAGGGTGGATTCCTGCATTGAGCAGGGGGTTGGACTCGATGGCCTTGTAGGCCCCTTCCAACTCTGCTATTCTATGATTCTATGATTCTATGATCTACACCAAGCAGGATATTGCACTATGAAAGCGGTATGAAAGTGGTCTATAAAAGGCAGGAGCCACACCAAGCAGGATATAGCGGTATGAAAGTGGTATATGGTCGGTTTCAGTAGGCCCCAAGAGTTGTCAATGCAGTTCATTATTTATTTATTCATTTATTTATTACATTTCTATACCACCCAATAGCCAGAGCTCTCTGGGTGGTTCACAAAAATTAAAAACATTCAAAGTATAAAACAACAGTATAAAACCATAATACAAAATACAATATAAAAGCGCAACCAGATAAAAACAGCAGCAATGCAAAATTACAGATTTAAAACACCAAGGCCGGATCTACACTATTGCTTTAAAGCACTTTATAACAGTTTTATAGCGCTTTAAAGCAGTTAAAGCGCTTTATAACTGTTATAAAGCGCTTTAAAGCAGTAGTGTAGATCCAGCCCAAGTTAAAATTTATTTATAGACTGTTAAAATGCCAGGAGAATAAAAAGGTCTTCACTTGGCATCTAAAAGCATATAATGTAGGTGCCAAGCGAACCTCCTTAGGGAGCTCATTCCAAACCCGGGGTGCCACAGCAGAGAAGGCCTTCCTCCTGGTAGCCACCTGCCTCATTTCCTTTGGCAGCGGCTCGCGGAGAAGTACCCCTGAGGATGACCTTAGGGTCCGGGCAGGTTCAATGCCCCTATAAAGCAGTAGTGTGGCTCCTGCCTTTTATAAACCACTTTCATACCGCTTTCGTAGTGAAATTTCCTGCTTGATGTAGACTAGGCCTAGGTCAAGGTCTTGCGGCAGGACCATTGAGCAGCAGCAATGCCCTCATCAGTGCTGGATGGCTACGTGCCACCATTTTCATTTCCCACAATGCCTTGAAACAGCACTGCAGTGGGGTTAGTGTGGGATTAAAATTAGGGTGACCATATGGAAAGGAGGACAGTGCTCCTATATCTTTAACAGTTGCGTAGAAAAGGCAGTTTCTGCAGATGAAAAATTGTAGGCATGCAGCACCAGGTGAAATTCCCTGTTCATCACAACAGTTAAAGCTGCAGAAGGCCTGCCCTCTTTTGTATCTGGACACTTTGTGCTTTAATTGTTGCCCTGTAATGGTTGAGATGAAGAGGGAATTTCACCAGGCGCTGCATGCATACAAATGACACTTGCTGAAACTTGCTTTTCTATACAACTGTTAAAGATACAGGAGGCCTGTCCTCATTTCCATAGGGTCACCCTATTCAAATTGCAGTTCCCAGCCCCAGCCAGAGATGTTGGAGAAATCTGCAGTGGAACCAAATGAACTTGGATTTTTTATAAATTATTTATATACTATTATTATTAATAATAATAATAATAATAATAATTTATTTATTTCTTACCTGCCTCTCCCTCTGGCTCTATGAGGGGAACAACATTATTTAAAACATTTCTTGGCCACCTTTTAGGGTAGAAGTCCTCACAAGATAGTTTACAACAATAAAATACATTTAAACAGTTTAACTATTAAAAGCAATATTAAAAAAAAAATCAGATTCTGCTGTGCACTGCCTTTTTCCCTATCAGGATGGATTCCACTGACTTGCAGATTGGTTTACTACCCTTCAGGAATTTTGCACAAATTCCATCATAGAAAAATACACATACTCAACAAACAGTGAAAAAAATGTGCATTTACCACCATAGACTAAAGCATGGACAGGCACATTCTGGAAGAATGAGCCTGTCGGGGGAAATTGCACAAATTTGCATTTGCGCAAATTCAGAAACTGGGGGAAAAACTGAAACTTTATCTTGCACTTCTCTGGGGTTCTTCCCCCCCCCCCATTTTTACTCTAGAGTATGTGCATGGAGCAATCTGGAACTAAAAGTCTGCTACTCTGCGCACACTAGGGTTTCAATCTGGCTCAGGGCCCCCTGCACCTACTCTAGAGTAAAACCTGGATGAAAATAACAAGACACCAGGATATGTGATAGATCTGCATTGCTCTAGCGTGTGAATCAGGTGATAATGAGGATTTCAAGGTTTACTATTGTTTTTGACAAATTAGCTTCAGGAAGTCAGGCAGTGAGGAAATTCTGGGCTGGTTGGATACTTCTTTCCTTTTCTTAGGGTGACCATATGGAAAGGAGGACAGGGCTCCTATATCTTTACCAGTTGTAAAGAAAAGGGAGTTTCAGCAGGTGTCATTTGTATGCATGCAGCATCTGGTGAAATTCCCTCTTCATCACCACAGTTAAAGCTGCAGGTGCCCTGCCCTCTTTTGTATCTGGTCACTCTAGTACAGCTCCTGCAGTTTTAACTGTGGTAATGAAGAGGGAATTTCTCGAGGTTCTCTCTCTATATACAAATGACACCTGCTGACATTCCCTTTTCTATGCAACTGTTAAAGATACAGGAGCCCTGCCCTCTTTTTCATATGGTCACCCTACTTTTCCGACAGTTTTGATTTCTCCTATATTCATTAAAAAAAACCAACCTCAACCTATTTTTATCCCAAATTAGATATTATGCTATATACTGCTGCTCTTCCATTGGTGTGTGTATCCACACTGTCACGGCAAGGTCCTGCACTTCAAGATGTGCCACTCTGCCACATAAAAACCACAATTTTTGAGGGATACCAATGCATCTGATGCTGTCTTTTTCATCTTTGGGCATGTCTACACTAGGTGATATCCCAGGGATCGCCCCGGGATTGTCCCTGTGCGTCCACATGATGCACAGGGGATCCCAGGAGCAGGGAGGGATGATCTCTCCATTTCTCTGGGATATCACCATTCACTTTTGTCAGGGGTTTTCCTGCGGTCCTGGGAGAGAATACCCAGGGATGCGGGTGGTTTGGAGGTCCATCCCAGCTTCTTCCCACTTCCCCACAAGTAGCAGGGGTCAACAGAAGGAAGGAGCACTTTTTCGCTGGAGCACAGGTGCACTCCAGTTCCTGTCTTCTATTTAAAAAAATGGCGGGCACACTGTCCTGCTTCCTCCCTTGATGTTGTGTGCTGCATGTGAGCCCAGGGGGAGGATCTCTCGATCAGCATATTGCAAGATCCTCCCCCCTTCTCTCCCCTGGTGTCGACGTCTCCTTTAAGGATTTGGCAACATTCCATCTGTTTGGTTTCATTCCAAGTAAGCTCGACATTAACGTCTCCTCCTTGCAGGATCTATTGATTGCGTGTACTGGCTGCCTGTCTTTTTTGTCCAATCCAACTCCTTTTGGGGATCACTGCCTGCACTTCTCAAAGGTGCCAACTGGAATTGTTTTCCTCCAAGATGAAATCTATTGTTGTACATGTCAACTCCTGTTACTGTCGCAGAAAGAGCAACGCCGGGCAAAAAGGAAAGCGTCCAGACCGAGCCTCTAATGAACTCTGAAAACATATAATGTGATCTTCTTGGGTGAAAGACATTTCTTTTTCATCTCTCAGCCTGTCCTATTTTCACAGCTTACCTGGTCCTGAACGCTTGCGTGGATACTGCTTCATTCCCCGTAAGTGGCCTATTATAGCTTCGCTCAGCAAAGATGGTGTGCCATGGTGTACCGCTTCTCATGTCTCTCGAGCTAATGCAGTCGAGCTCACGTGTTTCACTGGGAGTTGTTGCCTGCGCATAGCACACTTAATTCATTAGGAGATTTATGCCCCCCATTTAAGTATGAATGCTATCCGAGTGGCTAACCATTAAAAACAAAGTAAAAATGAAATGACAATAAAAGTGATTGTTATTAAACATAGCAGATGGAGCAAACAGAACAGCAGATTTAATAAATTTCAGGTAACGTTATTTTAAAAGGCCTGGAATTTATTTTTTAAAGTCTTCACAAGGCATGGAAAGATGTCACAAGGGAAATCATTCTGCCTGATGGCTATTAGTTTGGATGGCTCTATGTTACTTCCAGGATCAAAGGCAGCGTGCCTCTGGATGCCAGCCAGGGGGGAGTAAAAGCAAGACGGGGGTCTTTCCTTCATATCTTCTCTGTGGCTGTTCCCAGCACAGGGGATTTCATAGTATCATAGAATCATAGAATAGCAGAGTTGGAAGGGGCCTACAAGGCCATCGAGTCCAACCCCCTGCTCAATGCAGGAATCCACCCTAAAGCATCCCTGACAGATGCTTATCCAGCTGCCTCTTGAAGGCCTCTAGTGTGGGAGAGCCCACAACCTCCCTAGGTAACTGATTCCATTGTCGTACTGCTCTAACAGTCAGGAAGTTTTTCCTGATGTCCAGCTGGAATCTGGCTTCCTTTAACTTGAGCCCATTATTCCGTGTCCTGCACTCTGGGAGGATCGAGAAGAGATCCTGGCCCTCCTCTGTGTGACAACCTTTTAAGTCTTTGAAGAGTACTTTCATGTCTCCCCTCTATCTTATCTTCTCCAGGCTAAACATGCCCAGTTCTTTCAGTCTCTTCTCATAGGGCTTTGTTTCCAGACCCCTGATCATCCTGGTTGCCCTCCTCTGAACACACACAATTCAAGCGTCCTTCTTGAATTGTGGAGCCCAGAACTGGATGCAATATCCTATCAAGGGGGGGGGGGTAGATTTCAGGATAGGTAAAGAAGCCATTTTTGTGTTCTCCAGTATTCTCTAAATCCACTTCGAAGCTCAGCTTGCCACATTTGACGTGCCGGATTGCACTGTTTTGGAATGGGGGGAATGCACTTTTTTCTTCCATAGAAAGATGAAAATGCATATTTTGCAGAGGGGAGTGTGCATTTATAAAGAGCGTATTTTAAGTGCACTTTTCTTTCCTTTTTAATGTGAACGCAAGTTTGAGAAATTGCTACGTTTTCCTGGAAAAGATGCTTTTGCTTGTGTTCGTGTTTGGGGTTACAAATGGGGCACACTCACATGGGCCTCACTAGACGAGGCCTTAGCGCGCTTTGAGGACCGGTTTCCTTGCTGTGCGTCCAGATGACGCACAGGGGAATCCGGCCCCAGGCCGCACTAAAGCCTCCCCTAACGCGCCATAAGCGAATTCGCTTATGGCATGCCTTTTCCGCTTTTCTAGCGACTTCCGTGGCTTTTTGCGGCTACTCGCCGAGTAGCCGGGAAAAGCCACGGACTGGAGCGCTGTGCCCATCGGGCCAGGTGGGGGATCCTCGGGGGGTGACATGGGGGGGAAGGCCAGACCGGCAGGAGAGGGGGATGGTGAAGGCTGGCACAGGAGATGGCGGAGGAGGGCGAAGGCTAGTACAGGAGATGGCGGAAGAGGGCGAAGGCTGGCACAGGAGATGGCAGAGGAGAGCGAAGGCTGGCACAGGAGATGGCGGAGGAGGGTGAAGGCTGGCACAGGGGACAGGGACAAGGAAGGAGGGCGGGGAAAGAGTGGGCGGGGGCAGGGGGCTTAATTAAACAAAGGGTGGGGGGCTTAAGTAAAAAAAAACGGCTTACCTTCTCCAGAGTCTTCGGGGCGCACGTGGCCCCTTTAACAACAAAAAAATGGCCGACGCTGCAGGGCTTCCATAGTCCCTGCGCGTCGGCCATCTAGGAGGCAGGGCGGAGCGCTCTAAAGTTAGCGCGCCGTCGCCCCACCTCCCTGCCGGCTTATCCCGGCACGTCTAGCAAGGCCCATGATGTGCAAACATAAACAACTTTCCCATACGTCCTAGCCAGGCTAGACCCTTTCTATGTTGTCTGCCTAGCAGCTGGCAAAGACATCTTTATTCAGACAGACCTTTGGCGTATAAGCTGCTCTGTTGTCAAAGGGTTATTGCTGTTGTTGCTTTTAAAGGTTGATGTGGCTTCGGGTTTTTTTAATTGTTGTGTGTTTAATTGCTTGGATTTATGTATTTTTATGCTGAGGTTTAATTAAGATATATATTTTTTTTAATTCAGATTTTATTGTTAGCCATCTTGTGCACCTTTTTTTCTTTTTGCATGAATATAAAATGAATTAAGATGACGATGATCTCATTGTGGGCTTCCCATGGACAGATTTGATTGGCCATTGGGGAAAACCAGATGCTGGACTAGAAAGACCTTTGGTCTTATCTAAGCACAGCTCTTAATATGCTCTTATAGTGTGTTCTCTGTGCAGAGTATTCCATAACTGGGGCACCATCGCCTCCAAAGGCCATGCCCAGGTCTTACAAGGCCTTGTCAGTAAGTACTGGCTAGGGATGTATGAGAAATTCATTTTTGACTGGGATTTACCCAGTTTGCACCTTCCAGATTGAACATGGGCTTGGACATGACTTGCTGTGTAATTTGAGGACCCCAAAAAATTGTTCAACAGCATGCGCACATTTCAAAAATGTGCATTAAAATGCGTACTTTTGAAAAATGTGCACAAATATGATTTGGGGAGAAAATATGAAATGGGGAGAAGAATGGATACATCTCAAAGATGTGCACAATTGATGCCTAATTTTGGAGGGGGGAAATAATCTGCAATGCATGGATTTTCATACAGAAAGCAAAAAAACAAAACTTACAATCTGAAATGGACTCAGGTTGGAACAAGCTTTGAGACAGAATTTGGAGAATCTCAGTGAGCCTGAGTTTAACTGCTTCATACATCCCTAGTCCTGGCACAGACAATCAGCAAAGTTATATGAGACCTGGCAAGATACGGTCTCTAAAGCCAGTCACATTTTAATGCAGGCTTCCAACCAAATCCACCTGACTTGTCAAACAAACTGCAATCCGACTTTAACACTGGAGATCCTGACAAAGTTCATGCAAGCCCCACTCAGAAAATAATCTCAGAGGCAGTCCGCAAAGGAGTGGTGTGCTTGAAAATAGTTGCCAGCTCAAATACAAATTGCTCCATTGAATAAGATAGAGGAAAAGTAAGAGATTATAGCAGGGGGGTGGGTTCTCTGGGGTGTGTGGGAAGTCCATCCACTTCTGAGGACCAGAAAGATTTAGAAACTCACACCTCTTTCAGATTGGGCTCCTGCAAATTTACATGGGGAGGGGGACTACTGCAAGGGGCAATCCGAATGTAGGAAAAGGTTCCTTAACTTATGGAACTCACTACCACAAGATGTAGTGATGGCCACCAATTTGGATGGTTTTAAAAGCGGGCTGGATAAATTCCTGGAAGAGATGGCTATCAATGGCGACTAGCCCTGATGGTTGGGTGCTATCTCCAGTATTCGAGGCAGTAAGCCTCGAATATTAGAATGTAAGCCTATGCGGCAGGGTCTTGCTATTTACTGTTTTACTCTGTACAGCACCATGTACATTGATGGTGCTATATAAATAAATTAATAATAATAATATTAATATTAATAATAATAATAATACGCCTGTGTGCCCCAGTTGCTGGGGACATGCGTGGGAGGGTGCTGTTGCACCATGTCCTGGTTTGTTAGTCCTTGTCTGAAGGCTGGTTGGCCAATGTGTGAACAGAGTGCTTGACTAGATGGACCTTTGGTCTGATCCTGCAGGGCTCTTCTCATGGGACCACAGGCTACACTACTTGGAAGGTTGTCACACAGATCATCTTCTCGATCATCCCAGAGTGCAGGACAAGGAATAACGGGCTGAAGTTACAGGAAGCCAGATTCCGGCTGGACATCAAGAAAAACTTTCTCACTGTTAGAGTAGTACGACAATGGAACTGGTTCCCTGGGAGGTTGTGGGCTCTCCCACACTAGAGGCCTTCAAGAGGCAGCTGGACAACCATCTGTCAGGGATGCTTTAGGGTGGATTCCTGCACTGAGCAGGGGGTTGGACTCGATGGCCTTGTAGGCCCCTTCCAACTCTGCTATTCTATGAATTCTATGATTAACCCTTGTCCAGCTGCCTCTTGAAAGCCTCTAGTGTGGGACAGGCCACGACCTCCCTAGGTAACTGGTTCCATTGTCGTACTGCTCTAACATTCAGGAAGTTTTTCCTGATGTCCAGCCAGAATCTGGCTTCCTTTAACTTGAGTCCGTTATTCCATGTCCTGCACTTTGGGAGGATCGAGAAGAGATCCTGGCCCTCCTCTGTGTGACAACCTTTTAAGTATTTGAAGAGTGCTATCATGTCTCCCCTCAATCGTCTCTTCTCCAGGCTAAACATGCCCAATTCTTTCAGTCTCTCTTCATAGGGCTTTGTTTCCAGGGACCCCCATCCAGCCTTTTAAAAAATGTGTTTTTCTACAACAAAGTTAGAAAAATGCTCCACAAGTTGGTGCAACCCCCCTGACAGGGGCAGGGGAGCCAGTCTGCTGTGGAACACACAGGTCAAGTTCATAAAAATACAAACTCATTTGGCTGAATGGTGGTTTTCTCCATCATCTCTACCGTATAGTGTCCCTCCCCTATGCAAATAGCTTTAGCTCTACCAGCTGGCATTAGTGTGTGTGTGTGTGTGTATAGGGAGGTGGGCTGCAGAGACATGGCAAGGTAATTTCTCTAAGCCCCCTCAGATTGGCTTGGGATATAATGATGATGATGATGATGATGATGATGATGATGATGATGATGATGATGATGTGTGGAAGATTGTGGGTAGTTTCTGACTTCAGAGAGTTCACTCATCTCTAGTGAACATTGCAAGTATAACACGCACACACACACACACACATGCACACACACACACACAAAGCTACCGTCAGGCACCTGGCCACGTTTACATCGTGTCTCCCCCCCCCACTGAGCACACATACTACATAACTCTTCTGCCTTTGTTTTCTTTGTAGCTGTAAATGTGACCTTCTGTTCTCCTTTCTAGAATATTCTTATTCTACAAAGGCATGAAATGCCATGCATATTTGTGTTTTGGAAGCAAGAAAACGGCATCTTCACAGCGATGATTAAGTGTCCCAAATGAAGCAACATGTCGCCGCACAGTTATAGCACACCCATGGGGGGAAATTGGCCAGAAAAGTGATGCCTTGATGTGCAATTAAGCCAATTGGAAAGAATGGGGAGGATGTAAAATTGTCTAGCATTTTGAGTGCACCATCAGATGGAAGAGCAACAGCAATCAAGGCAGCCCATTGATGGGAAAGAACAATATGAAACTGCTGAGTATTCAGTTTAACAGCAGTACCAGCCAGTAGTAGGTACAAACAGCTTCCCCTATCCAATCCTTTTATTTTCCTTTTACAGCAGAAGATGAGAGGCCCCAGCCCCGAGGGCTAACCGTCTACAACTTGCAAAAGGGTAGACATTACTGGGAAAGGGAAGGAAGAGATGTAGGGTATGTCTACACCATGCCTTATCCCGGGGATCGCCCCAGGATCATCCTTGTGTGTCCATATGACGCACAGGAGATCCTGGGGGCAGGGAGGGATGATATCCTAGGCAGGATATTCCACCATGAAAGCGATATATGAAAGGCAGGAGCCACACTACTGCTTTATAGCGGTATTGAAGTGCAGTGCAGGAGCCACACTACTGCTTTATAGCGGTATTGAAGTGCACTGACAACTGGTGGGGTTGTCAGTGCACACAACTACACCAAGCAGGATAGAACACTATGAAGGTGGTATGAAAGCGGTACATGGTAGGTGTCAATGGGTCCCAACAGTTGTCAGTGCACTTCGATACCACTATAAAGCAGTAGCGCGGCTCCTGCCTTTTATATACCGCTTTCCTACCACTTTTATAGTGGAATATCTGCTTGGTGTAGATGAGCCCACAGATATTTCTGTACAAATTTTAAGAATTTTAAGAGCACCTTTTATCAGCTTAGGCTGATATACCAACTGCGCCCTTATCTGGACACAGATAGCCTTGCTACAGTTATCCGTGCTCTGATAACCTCTCGTTTGGATTACTGCAATGCGTTATACGTGGGGCTGCCTTTGAAAACTTCAACTGGTACAAAACAGGGCAGCACGGTTATTAACAGGGACTGGCCGACGAGACCACATCACGCCAGTCCTTTTCCAGCTTCATTGCTGCCAGTCCAGGTCCAGGCCCGATTCAATGTGCTGGTATTAACATTTAATGCCCTAAACGGCTTGGGGCCAGGTTATCTGAAGGAACGCCTCCTCCCGTATGTACCTGCCCAGACCCTAAGGTCATCCTCAGGGGTCCTTCTCCATGAGCCCCTGCCAAAGGAAGGGAGGCAGGTGGCTACCAGGAGGAGGGCCTTCTCTACTGTGGCACCCCGGCTGTGGAATGAACTCCCTAAGGAGGTTCGCTTGTCACCTACATTATATGCTTTTAAATGCCAGGTGAAGACCTTTTTATTCTCCCAGCATTTTAACAGTCTATAAATAAATTTTAACTTGGTTTTTTAAATTTGTAATTTTGCATTGCTGCTGTTTTTATCTGGTTGAGCTTTTGTAGTGTATTTTATATTATGGTTTTATACTGTTGTTTTATACTTTGAATGGTTTTAATTTTTGTGAACCGCCCA
This sequence comes from Elgaria multicarinata webbii, assembly GCF_023053635.1. Lineage (NCBI taxonomy): Eukaryota > Metazoa > Chordata > Lepidosauria > Squamata > Anguidae > Elgaria > Elgaria multicarinata. The sequence continues at coordinate 10,795,308 of NC_086180.1, forward strand.
GAGAGCTCCAGCTATTGGGCGGTATAGAAATGTAATAAATAAATAAATAAATAAATAAATAAATAAATAAAATATTCTGCCATCATGTTCTGACTCCCCAGTGGCTTGTGTCACCATATTTGCAGCAGCTGCACTTTCTCCCCACCCCAAGTCACTAGAATTGATTTAAAGAAAGAGAGGGGAAGTTGAAAGGCAGCCTTCAGACCACCTCATAACTTTTTTTAAAAAAAAAAAAACTTTTTTTTAAGAGAATTTTATGTGTGGGTTGCTGATGTTGTTGTTTTTTTAAAAAAATCTGTAAATGATCTTTCTATCAGTCATGTGTGAAATATATTAGTGTTGTGCCAAAAATTCCGACCATTCTATTTTTGGCATTTTGTGGGGTGGGGGTGGGGGTGGGGACTCAGGCGAAAGAGGCTGGGAGAGGGTGAGAATTGCCCTCTAGACCAGATACAAATGAGGGCAGGGCTCCTGCAGCTTTAACTGTTGTGATGAAGAGGGAATTTCACCGAGTGCTGCATGCATAGAAATGGCACCTGCTGCAATCCCCTTTTCTATACAACTGTTAAAGATACAGGAGCCCTGTCCTCCTTTCCACAGGGTCAACCTACCCATATTTCCTTGAAGTAATCCACAAGCCCATCTTTAGAATCCCAGCTTGCTTTGAAACGATATGATTCAGCTCCTTGCAGAATCCTTAAAAGAGAAAGAAAAATCCTCTTCCCAAACAAGAGAGATGTGCCAATGAAACTGTACATGTGTATGGTAAGATTGTTATGAATTCACAGTGTTTCTAGAGCAGAAGCTGTTTGTTAGAGATGAAAAGATGCCATTACACTGTCAGACTGAAAGATGGCTTTCTTCATCCATCTCTGTCAACCAGGTGTGTGTGAGGGTTTTTTTTTTTTTTTTTTTTTTGGTTTGTTTCAACTGTCTGAAAATCAGACTTTTCTTTTTATTACAAATTTCCAATGAATAGAGGGAAAGATTGATGGTGAGCAGCTGGAAACAATGAAATGGGAGCACCTTAAACACCTCGCGTTGAGATAAAGGATTTATACATAGTTGAAAGGGGAGCCCATTTATCTGTGCTGTTCTCAGATCTGTGATGCTGTTTGTATGCTTTCATTTCTAAGGATGCCTTCTGCACAAGCCAATAGAGATTATCCAAATCTTCACAAGATTAAACTGTTGAGCTGAATCTTTTAGGTTTTAAACCCTGCCTCTGCCAAATCTGGTTGGCATTGCACATATATTTTGATGTTTATCCTCCCTTTCCCTAAGGCCCAATACATAAAATAACTCAGCAATTAAGTTTCCCAGGTCATAATACTACAACCTATCTGCCACCGTTAGACGGTCCAAAGTGCTTCGTATATGTTATCTCAGTAATCCAACAACCTTGTAAGGTTTTATTACATTTAGGTCTTGGTTAATATTGGGTTCATTGTGAGTTGAGACTAAAAAGGGCTTTTGTACTGATTCACAGGATGATTCCTCTAGCAAAGTAGTAAGGCTCAGATACTTCCTAAGGCAATACAGGGCCAAGACAATGTGGGTCATCTTTGCTGATCCCAGGAACTCCATGTTCCCCATCTGGATTGGGGCCTAAAAGACCATAGAAACATGTGTTTGTGTGTGTGTGTGTGTGTGTGGAGGGCAGGTTGTGAACAAGCACCCTTTGTGGAATTGCACAACTATCATTACTGGCCATGGGGCTTCTGTTTTAAAGCATCGGGATTAACTCCTAATTTCCTGGCTTTGTAGAGTGTGAGATAATATGAGATTGCCTTAATTCTGGTTTTAAACAGGCATTTATTTATTTATTTTTAACATTGACTGTTCATGCTGCTCATTTAGGTACATAGATGACAAAAAGAGGATGAACCATAGAATAGCAGAGTTGGAAGGGGCCTACAAGGCCATCGAGTCCAACCCCTTGCTCAATGCAGGAATCCACCCTAAATGAATATTAGTGCTGTGCCAAAACATATGACCATTCCATTTTCATCATTTCATGGTAGGGGTAACGAAAACTAGGGCAAAGCAGCTGGGAGAGGGAATAATTTCAGAGAATTTTCTCCTTAGGGAGAGTAAGAGGGTTTCCACATATCTTCTTCTTCTTCTGGCATTTTCAGGAGCCCAGGAGTTCTTCCTGAATGCTTATTGGAGAGGGTGCGGTCACATGGTCTCCAATAGGCATGTACTAAGAACAGCTGGGCTTCCCCAAATGCCGAGGAAAGGGAACTTGTTGTTTTTGAAAAACTAAAAAAAAAAGGAAGTAGGCCCCTCAGCAACCAGCTACACTTAAACAGGATATGTGGAAGCCCTGCCCCTCTCCACAAGGAGAAAAAAATATCTCTGAATTTCCCCCCTCCCTGCAAAAAAATCAGGAAAAAAATGCCAGTTACCTAGGGAGGTTGTGGCCTGTCCCACACTAGAGGCATTCAAGAGGCAGCTGGACAACCATCTGTCAGGGATGCTTTAGGGTAGATTCCTGCATTGAGTGAGGGGTTAGACTCAATGGCATAGGCCCCTTCCAACTCTACTATTCTATGATGATGCTATGGCCAGTGAAGCTGCTGTAAAAAGCCAGTTAAGTGCTCTTTATAAGCAGCCACAGTCAACAGCCTGACCACAACATTGTGGACCAGGCAAAGTTCCCAGATAGTTCCCAAACGCAGCCCCATGTAGAGTGTGTTACAGTAGTCTAAATGGGATGTAACCAAGGCATACCTGACAGTGGCAAGGTCACACATCTCTAGGATCAGGCACATTTGGTGCGCTAGTCTCTCTAGACACAGTATGCATTCAGATACTTGCATCCTGGTATCTGTCCATTTTGCTTTTCTCTCACTTTTCTTTTCTTTACTTTTCTTTAATCCCAAATTCATTCTGCATGATTAATGAAGAAATTTGTGAATTTGGTAAATTCTTATCAAAAACAAACCAAAGAAAATTCACAGCCATCTGCACCAGGCAAAAATAATCAGTAAAGATATTCCCATTATTAAGAAGACAGTTGTTGTATTTTAGCCAATGAGCCCTGCTTTCTCAGTGAGATCCTGGAGCCATTGGGCACTACGAGGTCCACTACACAGAAAGGACTTGGGAAGTGGTTCAGTGGATTCTAACTAAGAGAGCTCCAAGTGAAGCTGGAAGCCAGACAAACATGCATGGTTATTGCTCCAACAAGCAGCAGATTGTGTCTAAGTCTTAAGTATGATCTTGGCTTCCTTTGGTTGGCTAGCCTTGCCTCTATTGATTCACACTTTCTCCCATAAAGGGTCTGTTTCAGCCTTGGACTATGACAATAAGGAAGTGACTGTAGTGTGGTGATATCTTTATGGCTGGAGTCCTCAGAATCCAAGGACAGCAATGCAATCTCTTCTGGACACAGGGGATCTGATCCCTGGAGCCTTCCTGGAGAAATAGGTCCTAAAGAGGTGGGAACCTCATGATGCCCTTCTGTAACCAAGCCATTTCCTGATCTGTTAACTCAAGAAACTTTCCCTTGAAAGATAAATGGTTGTGTTCCTGGACGATGGCAAACATGTTGTACTTCTCTGCCATGTGACTGTGAAAGATGAGGATCCTGTTAGGAAAAAAAATGGCCGCCCTCAGGGTTTCAAACCCAGACTTTCAGGAGCTCTCAAATCTGGACAGATGAACCTCTTGGTTTCACTGGGCTCATCTACACCAAGGAGATATTCCACTATGAAAGTGATATCAAAGTGGTATATAAATGGCAGAAGCCACACTACTGCTTTATAGTGATATTGAAATGCACTGCGGGATCTACACTACTGCTTTATACTGGTATTGAAGTGAACTGACAACTCTTGGGGCCCATGACACATCCCATATACTGTTTTCATTCCACTTTCATAGTGTTATATCCTGCTTGGTGTAGAAGTGTCATTGGCCCCAACAGTCATTAGTAGGGATGTGCTCCGCTCCGATTAGGAGCGTAGAAGCAGTAGCGGATTGGCCTGCTCCGCCTTACCCAGAGGCGGAGTAGGAGCGGACCGCGGACCCCCTAGAAGCAAGGCGAAGAGAAGCGACCATTTTTCGGAGCTCCGAGTTCAGGCGGAGCGCTCCGGTCGCCATCTTGAAAACATTTCGCCATAGGATTGCATTGCGGCAAATAATCGCGCATAACTACGTTGTTTTTGAAGCTATCATTCTGAAAATTCTTGTGCACAGAGAGTCGTGGATGGGGGTCATTTTGAGACCACTCTCACCTCTCTGCGTTGTCTGGGTCGCGTGCTATGTTTTTGTGAAAATCGGGTCAACCGCGCGGCTCAAACTGCGTTTTCGGCTTTTCGCCCATAGGATTGCATTGAGGGAAAGAATCGGGGATAACTGGGGGGGGTTTTAAGCTATCATTCTGAAAATTCTTGTGCACAGAGAGTCGTGGATGGGGGTCATTTTGAGACCACTCTCACCTCTCTGCGTTGTCTGGGTCGCGTGCTATATTTTTGTGAAAATCGGGTCAACCGCGCGGCTCAAACGGCGTTTTCGGCTTTTCGCCCATAGGATTGCATTGAGGGAAAGAATCGGGGATAACTGGGGGGGGGTTTAAGCTATCATTCTGAAAATTCTTGTGCACAGAGAGTCGTGGATGGGGGTCATTTTGAGACCACTCTCAACTCTCTGCATCGTACGGGTCGCGGGCTAGAAGTTTTTTAAAAATCGGCGGGAAAAATACCTTTTTCAAAGGGCTGAGGGGCAGAGTCAGCTCCCGGTCATGATGATCCCAAAGTTGGAGGAGGGCATAGGCAAAACAGGTAACTTGGGATTCTGGGAAACTTCTCTTTCTTCATCTGAACGGGCTTTTCCCCATGTTTTTTAACACAGTAGCCCCACCAAATGCACAAACACAACCTGAAATCATATACTAAGCCAAGAATAAGAGATAGAAACACAGCACTGCTCCCCACCCTAACCTTGGTGAACAACTGAATCGATGTGGTGCAAGGGGATGAGCTCCCCTAGGGCATCTCATCGTGGACGTGCCCCCACTCTCTCCTGCACTGGAAGGCCATTAGAGCCTTCCAAAGAGAGTAAAACGGTGGAGCAATGCCTATCATGAGTTGAAGTGAATGGTCACTTTTCAGTGGTGGAGCAATGCCTGTTATGAGTCGAAGTGAGCGTTTTACTTCTTCTCAGAGCTGTTGGTGGCTGTCAGTGTCTTGAACTGGCAGCTACTTCCCCCTCCCCCGGGCATGTCCCCCTATTGCTGGTAAAAGACAGATATAGCCTTTTTAAAAAAATTCTTCTTGCTGTTTATTCAGCAACACTGCTGCTTTTAATTCCACCCCTCCTTTGTTTATTGATTGATTTATTCCATTTTATATGCATTACTGGCTTATCCTTGGCTCACTTCCTTATGCCCCCAGAAATGCCAGCTGCATGCCTGCCTGCCTTCCCTCCCTCCTCCCCTGCCCACCTCCCCTGCCCACCTCGCAGGGATGTTGTGTGTGGGGTGCCCGATTTTCAAAAATTCCCCAAAAATCAGGGGATGATGGGATTGCTTTGAAACTTGGCGTGCGTGTGTATATCCCCATGAGGTGTCATGGTGCCAAACATGACGTTTCTAACTTGAACAGAAAAAAAGTTGTATAATTTTTTAGCTTTCAATGCAAGCCTATGGGGGGGGGAAACGGAGCTCCGGATCCGGATCCGGAGCTCCGGGCGGAGCGGAGCGGAAGTGGGCGGAGCGGGGGCGGGGCGGAGCGGCCTGATCCGGAAAATGGCGGATCTGCAAGTGAAGCGGAGCGGGGGGTCCATGCACACCCCTAGTCATCAGTGCACTTCAATACCAGTATAAAACAGTAGTGTGGCTCCTGCCTTTTATATACTGCTTTCATCCCACTTTCATAGTGGAATATCCTGCTTGGTGTAGATGAGCTCACTTTCTCTCATAAACAAACAAAATCAAGTTCTTTCCATCCATTGTTTGAAGAAATTTGCGGGGGGGGTGGGAATGCTAAGTTCCCATAAAAAATAACAACTGAATGAAATCCTTACCCATCCTAAATTCTACTCTGACTGGGAGCAAGTGTCTTGGGCCTCCTGGATCTTTTCTATGCCCTCCTGCTTGGAGGTGCTGGGCACTGAACACGGAACATTATGCATGCTGAGCATGTGCTCTACCACTGTTAGCAGAACCACCTCCATTTTTAACAGGAAACTGTAAAATCTCTATTGCACACCAAGCAAAATGTCATAATGCCCTGTATGAGAATGTCTCCTTGTGTGCGTCCTTGCATCCTTGATTACTAATATAAACAAGAGTCCTGGCTCCAGCTGTCTGTGTCGAAGTTAACTCTCTGTAACTTACTGTCAGGCCAAAGGTATTGTTTACAGGACTGTTTAGCATAATTAGCTATGCCTCAGTGTTATGTTCTGATTGGTTAATGCTGCTACTGGGCCCTGCCCCTTGAAAGCTTTAATACTGTACCATATTCCCTATGTCTTTTGTCTGATTGCTCCCTTTGAAGAGACCAGGCCTTGATTACTAATCAATAAAGCGCTTTTGAACCCTCTGTCGCTGGAATGGTGGAGTCGTGCTTAAGGGCTGTTTGGATCTCGTCCTTGGGTGAAAAGAACATTGATCTAACACCACTGAGCTATGGTCCTCATTTGTATGGCTTTCCCCTGTATACCTGTTTGGTTTGTAATCGACAATGACCTGAGTAGTTGCAATGTTCATCATGACGGTGTCTTCAGAATGCCTTCTGAACTATTTGATGATCACCCTAGCACTGTGAACCCATGGAAGAAAGGAGCTATTGAGGCAATGCTTCTGCCACAACCCTGCCATTCAACAGGCTTTTGGTCAGAGTTAGCTTGCCCCAGAAATGGTCATGAGTGGACCATAAATTTGAAAGAGGGAAAAGGGGGTGGGGGAGTGAAAGGCAACCAACAAAGAAATAAAATGACCTACTGGTGAAGCGCCAGAATTTACAGCCCAGCAACCTGTCACATGAAAGAAGAGCATTTTATGCCCTTTTATAACACATGGCTGACAGTTTCAATGCATGGTTATCTACAACTGGCTGAGAATATCCAGGAGAAGTATATATCCCCGTGAAAATCTACGAAATAGATTCTACTGCCATTCCCACCCCACCTTCACCCCTGGAAACAGCAAACCTTGGCTCTGAAAGAATGGGAGATTTGTGAAGGGGAAATCAGAAAACTGCAACGCAACAGTTTTTAGTTGGTTTCCTTCTTTCATCCTCCTGTGAAATCTCTCATGAAAACTATGGTTGTGCGCAAAGGAAGGGCCATTGGTTAGTGACAAGGAACACATAGTCCTTCTGGGTTCAAAACCTAGAACGTCCAGTTAATGGAACTTGGGCATCAAGACTCCAGCTGCAATTGGACTCTACCTGAGACCCTGGAGGGCCAAAGCTAGTCAAAATGTGCACATATATATTCAGAGTACAGATTTTTTTAAAAAAAACATTTTTCGAATGTGATCACAAACTGAGGAATTTGCAAATGCTTCTTCTGGGATTGTGAATGGGACATGGTCACATGATTTGCAGACAGAAATGAAATTCTTGTATATCTCTACTGTGCATCCACTTGCCCAATGCCCAACAATTTGAGTCTGGAACAGACCCCACAAGCATCAAACTGAATGTGTGAGTAGGGGGTCTCTCCATGTTATTGTGATCCCTGGAGGGAAAAAAAAGGTTTTCCAAATCACATAGAAAAAGCCCTATGTCTGTATGCATACACATATATGTAGGGTCTGTTCCATACTTTGAATGGATGTATGTAAGTCTGGTTGGACACAATTCATGCCAATAGAGTTACTATTATGCCCAAAGAAATCCAGTTGGCACACCATATCCTTTGGAGAGAGGGCTTGAGTTTCCACCGGTTCAGAAAAACAACAAAGTAACTCTCTCGTCATGAATTCCCTGAACGATGGGTGACAGATGAGGACTGCTGTAAGGCATGTTGATATTTCATTGCTCCTGGATTTCTCAACACCATAAAAAGTCATTTTTGTTTCTAGGCAGAAAAGAAAAAAAGAGAGAGCAATACAGGCAGAACAAGTGGGCTCCTGCAACAAAATGTTGCAGTATGGAATGCTTCAGTTCTAAGTTATAGTCACTCCCTTCCTAGCCTCCTCTCTCCAGTTTTCCTCCACCCTTCACAACCATCCACTGGCATCCTACTCTCAAAATAGTATGTTCATTCTTCATTTGGCTCCCCTCCCATACAAGTTTGGATTCACCCCCTCCATTTCTCACTTCCATCCCTGGGGACATTAAAAACTAACTAACTGACTAACTAACCAACTGACTTTTCAGCATGCATCAGGGAGTAATGTCTAGAGGTGGGGGAGAAATTCATTTGGTTTGCATTTTAATGCTAACGTACCTCTTCTTTTTCTACTTTCAAACCAACAGGCAAAAACCAAGTTATCATATGAAATCCACAGTTCCCCAAATATTGCACTGACATTCTCCAAAGTCATATATTAGGGGAAAGTACACACAAAAATGCATATATTACTGAAAATAATACATTCAAAATGTATAATGTTAGGAAAACTCCAGATACATTTGTATGTTGTACAAAATTGTGAATGAAAACGTTGTATTAGAAAAATGAATGCACAAAAGGCATGAAGGTTTTCATGCATACATTTTCTTCCAAGTTTGGGATGAACCGAACGTAAGAGTGGGAAAATGAGACAGTAAAAACAGAAATGACAAATTCACCCAGCCCTATGTCTCTGGACAATGAGAAAGTACTTTCTAGATTTTATATATCCATGTGTCTCTTCCAACCCATCCACCTGCTTCTTCTCTCCACATTGCAAGAGGAAAAGGAAGCATGGAATAAAGATACAGACACCAGAGCTTGGGGTAAAACTAGGGCCTCTTTATTTAAATGAGGGAACTTCACCCCTCCCTAAATCAGCACGTGAAAGAGCGGGAATCTGTTATACCCTTTCTTCAGGCACCTAGCCTGCCAATAAGGGCGAGCCACTCCATTGAACATAGGGGTTGGGTAAACCCGGACCCTTCTTCAAGCTACACTTATTTATTTATTTATTTATTACATTTCTATACCTCCCAATAGCCGGAGCTCTCTGGGCGGTTCACAAAAATTAAAAACATTCAAAATATAAAACAACAGTATAAAACCACAATATAAAATACAATATAAAAGCTTAACCAGATAAAAACAGCAGCAATGCAAAATTACAAATTTTAAACACCAAGTTAAAATTTATTTATAGACTGTTAAAATACTGGGAGAATAAAAAGGTCTTCACCTGGCGTCTAAAAGCATATAATGTAGGTGCCAGGCGAAGCTCCTTAGGGAGCTCATTCCACAGCCGGGGTGCCACAGCAGAGAAGGCCCTCCTCCTGGTAGCCACCTGCCTCACTTCCTTTGGCAGGGGCTCGTGGAGAAGGACCCCTGAGGATGACCTTAGGGTCCAGGCAGGTACATACGGGAGGAGGCGTTCCTTCAGATAACCTGGCCCCAAGCCGTTTAGGGCTTTAACTGTTAATACCAGCACTTTGAATCGGGCCAGGACCTGGACTGGCAGCCAATGAAGCTGGAAAAGGACTGGCGTGATGTGGTCTCGTCGGCCAGTCCCTGTTAGTAACCGTGCTGCCCTGTTTTGTACCAGTTGAAGTTTCCGGACCATTTTCAAAGGCAGCCCCACGTATAACGCATTGCAGTAATCCAAACGATTCAGTGTATGGGGGGACAGGGACGGCCTGCATCATACCCACTCAGGGCTGCAGAGCTCCGAGTAGATGAGACAGGAGGGTCCCCAAAGGCGCACCCTATCCTGACACAAAGCTGCAAAGCCCCGAGGAGCAGGACCTCCAGATATGCCAATCACCACAAGGTGCCAGAGGGCTCACCATCCCTATTGTAATAATGTGCAAATTCCTGCACACACCTGTCAACCAAACTAATTCAACTGTTTACTCACCCTCCGGTAATCGTTTTCCAGTATGGAGTAGGCAAAAACCTAGCAGGTAAAAATTCCTACTCAGCTAAAGGAGGCGACCGGCTAATCCCATACTAGTTAAAGGGAATGAGGGTGGGAGCCGAGAAGCAAAAGAGGCTGAGCTTTGGCAGGGCAGGCTTTTATAGGATCTGCCCCGCCCACACCTTACGCTGCCCATGTGTAATTGCATGTGTAGCATCTTTCTTCCTCCTCCTCCCCACTTCCAAAAGCTGCCCTTCCCCAAGCCATTCCGGCTGGGCAAGGAGCAGGCTTCTGTGTCATTCCATTCTTATAGAGCTGTGCGAAGGGTTGAGGCCTACAAAGGGAAGATAAAAAAAGTTAGGCTTAGAGGCCTGGCATTTTTCTGTTATGAGGGGGTATCCTTGAGAGAAGTAGTTTCATTTCTCCAGCTAAGATTAATTTCCCTCGTTCAATTTCAATAATCCAGTAGGGTGACCATGTGAAAAGGAGGACAGGGCTCCTGTCTCTTTAACAGTTGTATCGAAAAGGGAATTTCAGCAGCTGTCATTTGTATATCTGGAGAACCTGGTGAAATTTCCTCTTCATCACAACAGTTGCCCTGCCCTCTTTTAAATCTGGTCACTCTAGTATAGCTCCTGCACTTTAACTGTTGTGATGAAGAGGGAATTTCACCAGGTTCTCCAGATATACAAATGACACCTGCTGAAATTCCCTTTTCTATGCAACTGTTAAAGATACAGGAGCCCTGTCCTCCTTTTCATATGGTCACCCTACATTACCCCAATTTAAGAAAGTCCTTGAGGTATCCACAGGGGTTTCCTAGTGCAGATTTGCAGTGTGGGGGTACACAATCAATCTTTAGCCAAAATAAAGCCCCCTCCCATTCCTGCCTTATGCTAATTCCCAGTAAAAAGTTGATTTCTGTTTAGCAGACCCAGGCATGGGAATGGCAGAATGTTTAGAGAAAGAAATGGAAGAGCAAAACATAAAATAAATGTGAAGACAGGTTTAAATCAGTTCATCACCCTCTGCTCATTTGGCTCTATTTCCAAGCCTTTGAGATGGAAATGTGTACAAAAACAGTTTTGCGTTCACCGCAGAGTGCCTTCAAGCTGAGATAGCATCACATCAGCTCAACAGATGCTAAGCTAAGGTGAGGATGCGAATTCCCATCCCATCTCTCAGCTGATGGCATTGTATATCAGCTTCATTAAATGAAGTTTAAGTAGCGCGAGAAAAGCCATTCCTGGGCTATTTCATGCTCCATATAACCTTCAGTGTACTGTTTTTCACTAGCATTGAGACTGAGAAAAAAAGGAGGAAGCAGAGTTGGAGGCTGAACACAGGTAGTAAGCAAGGTGGGTCGTGGAGCCTTGGAGTACATTGCTAATAAGCTTGTTGAAAAGGCCAGATGTTCAGAAATACAATGAAGAACATAGAGCACGTGCTTTCCCCCTTTTTTATATATAAAAAATAAAAATAATCAAAGCAGTGTTTTTCTGAGCCCAGTGGGAGCTGGAAAAGGGGAAGCAGGTGCAAAATCACAGTTTTTGGGGAAGGGAAAATATACAAGATCGGAAGTGACAAATTAGTTTTTCTAAAAAGGGTCAGAGAAGCAAACTGGAAATGGATGTTTTTTTGCACTCTATCATTGCCCGGTGGGCTTTATTATGTGTAGGCTACAACAACAAGGGCAGACTGAGGTGTATTATGAAAGCCGCTCTATAAATCCAAGTAACATCCACTGCACGCCATACCTGTCAGTCTTCTTAAGGAGGATTTAGAGATGTGTTTCCCAAAGTTTTCATAGCAGGAATAAAAGGGGTTTTGCTCTGTATTCAAAACAGGGACACAGTTCCACTCCATGTTCAGATATGGAACTTCTCGGTCGTCCCCCAGAACAATTGGCAGACACCTTCCTTACAACTGGAGAATAGCCCAGATAAATGGAGCCTCCTGTATGATTTTTGTGTGTGTATGCTGCATGTTTTTATGGTTTTGAGTTTTGTATATCATTTCTAATTGTTTTAATCTTACATAAACCGCCTAGAGAGCTTCAGCTATGGGGCAGTATAGAAATAATAATAATAATAATAATAATAATAATAATAATGGCATCCCAGCCTTCTGCTCTTTCCTGATTGAATTTGGATGTTTGTACTGGATTTAGAGAATTGCCATTTTATGTAGATCCTATCATATCTATGGCAATGTTTATGGTTTTAAGTTTTGTATATCATTTCTAATTGTTTCAACCTTACATAAACCGCCTAGAGAGCTTCAGCTATGGGGCAGTATAGAAATGATGATGATAATAATAATAATAATAATAATAATAATAATAATGGCATCCCAGCCTTCTGCTCTTTCCTGATTGAATTTGGATGTTTGTACTGGATTTGGAGAATTGCCATTTTATGTATATCCTATCATTATATCTATGGCAATGTTTTCTAAATGATTGGAGGCTGCTTCAAGAGTCCTGTAGTCTAAGAAATTGGTACACATTTTAGAACTTACAAATGAATGGTTATGGCTTCACCCTACAGGCTTCTGATATTACTTTTGCCGATGCAGAGGTTCAGTTTTTTGTTGGGTGAGGTTGGGAGGGAATGCATTTTGCAAGAGATGGAGACACGGCAGCTTCGGAGTATTGTTGCGATTCCGTTTCTCCACGTCCTCCTACAGCAGTCAGTGTCATATAAGTAACTTCATTCATGAAGTGCCATGGCGGGTCAGGTTGTCATTCAAAAGCTGCCCGGCTCTCTTCTCGTCAGCTTGGTGTGAATAGTCTATAACTCAAATGTCAGAATGGCTTGATTATTTAATATCTCCCTTTCATTTTCCTGTCAGCCTTGTCCACGGCTAATAAAGTTGCTCTCGGAGGCTTACTCTGCCTTTTGCGTGGGATGAATGGGACAGGTGCTGAAATAAGCCATATCGTATCACCAAGGAGAGGAAAACAACAACAATAGTAACTCTGAATCCAGACCTTCAGGCTGATTTGCTAAGCAAGAGATTGACCAAAGCTTAGAACTGAGCTACCCCATATATGAAATGCAAGGCTGGGTCTGATTTGTTTGGGTTTAATAGCAGGGACATGGTGGAAGGGGCAATGCAGATCACGGTGCATGGTGAAGGTGGTTAACACTTTCCCCCACCCCACTATGGTCCCAGTAAAAGCATGTCCACTGTTATTAGCAGCCAATAGCAACTGGTGTGTGGGGGGGAGTTAATGGAATTGCAGCACAGGGGAAAGTGCTAATCTCCCTCACCCCCTTTCTGTGTGCTCTGGTCTCAGTTCTGATTCCAAACACTCTCAAGCTGCTATTTAAGGGCCTTCTCTGCTGTGGAATGAGCACTCTAAGGAGGTTCGCTTGGCATATGCTTTTAGACGCCAGGTGAAGACCTTTTTATTCTCCCAGCATTTTAACAGTCTATAAATAAATTTTAACTTGGTTTTTTAAAATTGAAATTTTGCATTGCTGCTGTTTTTATCTGGTTGAGCTTTTATATTGTATTTTATAATATGGTTTTATACTGTTGTTTCATACTTTGAATGTTTTTAATTTTTGTGAACTGCCCAGAGAGCTCCGGCTATTGGGCGGTATAGAAATGTAATAAATAAATAAATAAATTAACAACAACAACAGCCCAAATTTGTTGCTTTTAAGAATCGTGTCGCTGGACCCTAAATTTAGGGTGTCCATATGGAAAGGAGGACAGGGCTCCTGTATCTTTAATAGTTGCATAGAAAAGGGAATTTCAGCAGGTATCATTTGTATATATGGAGAACCTGGTGAAATTCCCTCTTCATCACACCAGTTAAAACTGCAGGTGCCCTGCCCTCTTTTAAATCTAGTCACTCTAGTATAGCTCCTGCACTTTAACTGTTGTGATGAAGAGGGAATTTCACCAGGTTCTCCATATATACAAAGACACCTGCTGACATTCCCTTTTCTATGCAACTGTTAAAGATACTGGAGCCCTGTCCTCCTTTTCATATGGTCACCCTACCGAAATTGCCTTTCCTTATGACTTTTTGAGTAATCACTGAAATTCTGCTTGCAATGAAAATTGCAATGTGAGGATCCTTCCTCTGAGGAGGGATTGAGGAATCTTGAGAAAAGACAACCAAGCCCTAATAAGGGTAGCAATATTTCTCAAAGTGTTAATATCTCTGCAGCATTGGAATACTGATGGAAATATCTTCTGTGATATGGATATCAGATAGTATTGCTAGAAAATACTTTCTTTGTTACTGTGATGACAATCAGTACAATATTTTAAAGGGTTGGTTCGAAATCTTGGACATGGCGGAAAGGAAGAGGAGATTTCTATCATCTCTGTTGGAAGTGCACTCTACAAAAAGAGAATTGGGGGTGGGGGAGGTAGAATTAGATTAGAATAAATCTTAGAATATACTATACTATACTATTAGAAGCATTGCTGTTTCTTTTAATCACAGCATATTTATTGGCAATAGAGAACTGATGGCATATATCATTATGACAGCCAAAATAGCATACATTCAAGACTGGAGCAAAAATATCTATGAAAGTGTTTAGATCAAAGGTGGGGATACACCGTAACGGCAAAACAACCTTTTTTTATTTGTGTTAAAAGAAACACATTGTTTAAAGTGTATCTGTGCACAAGTACACATTTTATATTAGGTTTTTTTTCCAAATGTACACATGCTACCAAACACAGTTTTCTTTGGGGCGTGCATTACATTGAAAGCTCAGAAATGTATAGACTTTGATCACAGTGTCTGTCCAAGCCTGTGTTCCCTCCATCCAGAAGTTGTGAAATGGGTAGATCTTGATCAAAAACAAGCTAAAAGGGATTTCTTATACATCCCTATATGCGGTTGCTTCTTGAGAACCTACAGAATATATGGGGATTTTTGTTCTATCCTGGGTCACATTACCTTTAGGGTAATCAGTTTGTAAGGGGCTGCACACCCATGATGGGTGGAGCCAAACCAGCAGTGGGTAGGGTGACCATATGAAAATGAGGACAGGGCTCCTGTATCTTTAATAGTTGCATAGAAAAGGGAATGTCAGCAGGTGTCATTTGTATATATGGAGAACCTGGTGAAATTCCCTCTTCATCACAACGGTTAAAGTGCAGGAGCTATACTAGAGTGACCAGATTTAATAGAGGGCAGGGCACCTGCAGCTTTAACTGTTGTGATGAAGAGGAAATGTCACCAGGTTCCCCATATATACAAATGACACTTGCTGAAATTTCCTTTTCAATACAACTGTAAAAGATACAGAAGCTCTGTCCTCCTTTTCATATGGTCACTGTAGGCTTGGATAGATGAGAATCTCAGAGAATTTTCTCTTTGGGTAGAGGGAGAGGGTTTCCACATACCTTTTTAAGTGTAGGCAGTTGTTCAGGGGTCTCCTTTGTCTTTTCTTTTAAAGCACTACTGTAATTTTCAGGAGCCCAGGAGTTCTTCCTGAATGCTTATTGAAGAGTGTGAGGTCACATGGTCTCCAATAGACATTCACTAAGAACTGCTAGGCTCCTCCAAATGCCAAGGGAATGGTTCTGTTCTTTATTTATGAAAAACTAAAAAAACAGAAAGGAGGCCCCTCAGCAACCAGCCACACTTTAAAAGTGTATGTGGAAACCCTGCCCCTCTCCCCCAAAAGAAAATTCTCTGAATTCCCCCCCCCCCCGCCGTGACGAGGCAGAAAAAACAATGCCTGTTTTGCAGGGAGAGAGAGAGATCCTGAAAAATAAAGGGCAGGATTTGGCCCAGCACTGTTTAAAACTGCAATAACATAGGGATATTTATTTGCTCAAATTAAAATCATTTGGAGCCATTAGCAACAAAAAACTCGCTCTCTAATTCTTCATTGTTAGGTCAGTGGTGAAGGAACAAACAGCAAGTAATCAATCTGGTATTTCCAGAAAGCGAAAGGTCACTCATTAGTCATCCATATTAAAATGAAATTGTGAAATGTTCTCTTGTGCTTGATGAAGAGGTTATTAATCTTATGCCTCAAACTCAGTGAGTGCATGATAATAATAATAAAAGCTGAACAAATAACAACATCCAAATCTTGTAGCATTCATTGATCTTTGGCAGCTAGCATGTTCATATTGTGGGATGGCAAAGAATAGAACTTTTCTTCAGCAACAGCACAATATAGCCATTTCAAATACTAGATGCCTATAGGTTTCTACTAACAATGGGATAGGATGTCATGGGTGACTGGGGTTTGTGGGTCATGTAGAGCCAATGATACCCACTTATCTTCTTCTCAGTGTCGCTGGTATGCAGAACACCTTCTTTTATGAGGATACTGGGCCTTGTAGTCTGTTTCAAAAGAAAGTAGAACACCTTTTATACTAGGAATGCTGAAAAGAACCCTGGGATCAGGATGCACAAATTTGTCAGTTTGGGGTTTTCTCAATTTCTCCTTTTCCCAAATTTTGGTTCATCCCAAACTAAAGCTTTCTTAAAAGCTCATATGAAAAACTGTATTTGTGTGCATTTCACCTAATATATGAACTTTATATTCATGGATATACGTGTTTTGTATGTGCATTTTGCCCTAATACAGAAGAAGAAGAAGAAGAAGAAGAAGAAGAAGAAGAAGAAGAAGAAGAAGAAGAAGAAGAAGAAGAAGAAGAAGAAGAAGAAGAAGAAGAAGAAGAAGAAGAAGACACCACACAAGCTGATACTTGACCAGCATCTTTAAGGAGGAGGAGGAGAAGGAGAAGGAGTCTGTCTAGAAAGTGGTGCATAGGGCAGGCAAAGGTGAGTTCATCCATCCCTAGGTACTCTGTGTAGTAACAATCAGAAATATGGAGCGAGAATATGGACATTCACAATGTGATGGTTCTGACCCATGGAGGCTGCACATATGTACCTGAAAGCCAGTGTAATTTCAATGGAGAGGCCCTCTGGCATGCCTGATCCCTACCCAGTTGGTACAACTTGGGTGGGGGTAGTTTTTTGTGAGGGGGAAGGAGCCGAAGGAAAGGACTCATACGCATGTATGGCACATGTACAACCTTGTGCAGGCGGGGGGGGGGACCGAAGGGTATAAGGCTCGCCCCATGCCGGCTCTTGGCCTCTTTTGTTTTTGGCCCCATCCTCCCTCCCTATCACCCAGTATGGGAATAGCCAGCCATCCTCTTTGTAGGGGGAGGGGGCTGAGTAGGAATTTCCCCTGTCATTTAGTAATGCACAGGTTTTCTCTCCTACTCCCTACTGGATCTAATCTTTAGAAGCGGAGGATAAATAGGTCAATTATGAAAGGTAGGGTGTGCGGGAATTTTGGGAAGTGAGAATGGGGATGGTGAGCACTCTGACACCTTTATGGTGTTTGGCAATCCAGAGGTCCTGCTCCTCGGGGGCTTTGCAGCTTCGTGTCAGGATATGGTATGCCTTTGGGGACTTTCTTGTCTCATCTACTCTGTGTTATGCAGCCCTGAGTGGGGATGATGCAGGTCGGTCTCACCAAACACTCAAGTGTAGTTGGAAAAGAGGGCCAGGTCACCCGACCCCTGTTTTCAACTGAGCGGCTTGCCCTGATGGGCAGGATAGTTGCCTGAAGATCAATGAGCTAGATTCCCACACATTCACGCGCAGATCCATGGGTTGGGGGTAGAATTTCCCTGTTTAAATAAAGAGGCCCTAGTTTTTCCAAAGCTCTGGTGTCCATGTTTTATTTCTAGGACTTCCTTCTCCACTCACAATCAGATTTTTCTTTTCTTTTCTTGGTGCAAGTAAGGGAAGCCAGTGGCTCCATTCATTTTTACCGATGGAATGATAGCCAAACATTGCTAATGCTCCAGATGATTGAAACTGAGTAGCAGTATTTTATTTCTATCAGTGCTCAGAAGCCCAGATTGTTTGCTCAGCTACTTGTTAGTTAAAGTGTATAAGTGCCTTTTAACAAACGTTTTATGGAAACTGGAAACCATCACTGATGGTGGTACTTGTGGTTTCCCCGCTTAATGGAAACAATTGTACTGGCGGTAAGATATTTCATGCCGTTATTAATTGAGAGTGCATTTCTTTTCCCCACTGGCTTATTAATGGGTCTTGAGGTGAGAGTTTGCTAAGACTTCATGCACGAAGGCAACACCACATCTGCAGAGTTGTCTTTTGAAGGATGGAAAATGAATGTAGTTAGGGAGAGTGGGGAGGAGTGAAGGGGAGAGTAAGTACCCTTGAAAGAAATCCTACAGGAAAGTCTCATTGAGGTTGCTAATCAAAAAAGTGATTGGAGGGAGAAGGAAGTATCATTATTAGGGAAATAAACAAAGGAAATAACAGTACGATCAAAGGAGGCAGTGATTTGTGCAGAAGCAAAGATGACTTTTCTCTGTTAAGATGTACAGACACAAGGAGCAAAGGGTTTCTTGCATGATGCAGATTGGCATGGGGAAAGGTGCCAGAAATGAAGGCATAAGAACATAAGAAGAGCCCTGCTGGATCAGACCAAGGGTCCATCTCGTCCAGCACTCTGTTCACACAGTGGCCAACCAGCCATCGGCCAGGGATGAACAAGCAGGACATGGCACAACAGCACCCTCCCACCCATGTTCCCCAGCATCTCTATCAAAAATGCATATATATATTTTTCTGTTTGAAAAAAGAAGAAAGAAAAAGACCCTTGGATTTGGCAATGTGAATGTCATGAAGTGAGCTTCAAGGAAGAATTTGGAGTACCCTGCTCCATGTTTGCCCATTCCTAGGGCTCATCTACACCAAGCACTGACAACTGTTGGGACCCATTGACACATACCATATACCGCTTTCATACCACTTTCATAGTGCTATATCCTGCTTGGTGTAGAAGTGTCATTGGCCCCAACAGTTGTCAGTGCCCTTCAATATCACTATAAAGCAGTCGTGTGGCTCCTGCCTTTTATATACCGCTTTCATACCACTTTCATAGTTGAATATCTGCTTGGTGTAGATGAGCCCCTAATAGGAGGAGATTGCTCCAGTGTGGTGGTAGCTGGATGATATCTAATGAAAAATGCATTGGGAATAAATACCTACTGTTCAAAATGTATGGCCCTTGTTTGACCAACTCCCATCAGTTCTAGACACTATAGCCAAAGCTGAGGGATGATGGGAGATGCAGGCCAATGATATCTGGAGGGTCAGACGTTGCCCATACATGTGCTAAGGGGGTCCTAAAATTGTCTAACTTGCAAGGACCAGAGCAAAGTCTACACTACTGCTTTATAGTGGTATTGAAGTGCATGACAACTGTTGGGGCCCAATGACACATAGAATCATAGAATAGAATCATAGAATCCTGCTCAATGCAGGAATCCACCCTAAAGCATACCTGACAGATGGTTGTCCAGCTGCCTCTTGAAGGCCTCTAGTGTGGGAGAGCCCACAACCTCCCTAGGTAACTGATTCCATTGTCAAACTGCTCTAACAGTCAGGAAGTGTTTCCTAATGTCCAGCTGGAATCTGGCTTCCTTTAACTTGAGCCCGTTATTCCGTGTCCTGCACTCTGGGTTGATTGAGAAGAGATCCTGGCCCTGCTCTGTGTGACAACCTTTTAAGTATTTGAAGAGTGCTATCAAGTCTCCCCTCAATTTTCTCTTCTCCAGGCTAAACATGCCCAGTTCTTTCAGTCTCTCTTCATAGGGCTTTGTTTCCAGACCCCTGATCATCCTGGTTGCCCATATACCATATACCGCTTTCAAACCACTTTCATAGTGTTAGATACCTGCTTGGGTAAATCTAGGGCTATTGGTCACCATCTGTATCTGAAGCATCTCCAGTTCAGGATCTCTGAGGTCAGTGGCCTAACTGGGATGTCAGCACTTGCTCTGCAGTAGAAAGGAAACATTCAAGGAATTGATGAGGACAGGTTCTGGTTATTTATTCTAGGCAGCTTTTATTCTGAGGACTGCACAAAAAGCCTGGACATTACCAAATGGAAATATAGAGTCGGAACAGGATAATCGTTAAAGGGTGGGTCCATCTGGGGAACATGGGTGTCAGGATTCACACACACACACACACACACAAGAGCCAGATTTAGGCTTCAGGCATGACGTTAAGGTGACCACATGAAAAGCAGGACCATTTTGGCATCTCAGATTTCTCCTAGTACTAGGGTGACCATATGAAAAGGAGCACAGGGGTCCTGTATCTTTTACAGTTGTAAAGAGAAGGGAATTTCAGCTGGTGTCGTTTGTATGCATGCAACACATGGTGGAATTCCTTCTTCATCACAACAGTTAAAGCTGCAGTAGCCCTGTTCTCTTTTGTATCTAGTCAAGAGGGCAGGGCTCCTGCAGCTTTAACTGTTGTAATGAAGAGGGAATTTCACCAGGTGCTGCATGCATGCAAATGATACCTGCTGAAATCCCTTCCTCTTTACAAATCCCTTTCTCTTTACAAATCCCTTTCTCTTTACAAACACAGAGGAGGGCCAGGATATCTTCTTGATCCTCCCAGCATGCAGGACACGGAATAACAGGCTCAAGATAAAGGAAGCCAGATTCCAGCTGGACATCAGGAAAAACTTCCTGACTGTTAGAGCAGTACGACAATGGAATCAGTTACCTAGGGAGGTTGTGGGCTGTCCCACACTAGAGGCCTTCAAGAGGCAGCTGGACAAGCATCTGTCAGGGATGCTTTAGGGTGGATTCCTGCATTGAGCAGGGGGTTGGACTCGATGGCTTTGTAGGCCCCTTCCAACTCTGCTATTCTATGATTCTATGATATACAGGAGCCCTGTCCTTCTTTCCATATGGTCACCCTACATGACATCCCTCATCTCTGAGTAACAGTGGCTCTCCAATATGTTCAGTAGAGGTCCTTCCAAATGCCACTCCTTAATATCCTTTATTTTGAGATGTCAGGGCAATGCCATGTTGCTTCTGCACTTACAGGCCCTGTAGTTCAGCCTGTTGCTCTCTCCACAGCCTGCAATATTCCTCTCTGCCCCCCAAAAGTGAATGAAACCAGCACAGAATTGTCCAGGTCTGATCAGTTTGCACAGTTGGATCCCTGCCCCAAGGATTTGTTGTTGTTGCTTTCATTGATCCAAGCATCAGAATCTCAGTATTACTCTGATCTGTTTGAGGGCAGCTAATTGTTTTGTTTTGTTTTGGGGGGGGGGAGGGAATGTAATTCCATCAAGCTCAAGGTTTTCTAGAGCAAGCAGATTGAGATCTCAGTAATTAGCAGGACACAGGGAAAACCCACTCTGGGTGTTGCTTGAGAAAGCTTCTTCAAACCGTGTGATCTCCCCAGGTGAAGTGGTGAGGGGAAGAATGAGGGGGAATTTTATCTTGTCATTAAATTATGTTGTCACAGGGAACCTGAAGCCTTGGGCAGTCTCTTAGCATATGGCATCAAGAACTTGGAGATGCGCTTCATCTCCAGCACGGATCTGCATCCCTGATTATTGCAGCTGTCATACTGGCCAAGGGCCAGCAGGTCCACACAGTCATGACTTTTCCTGGAATTAACTAAATGCAAAGTTCTCGGAAAACTACTCCGAACATATCTTCAATGAGGTTAACCATGTTACTTTTGCTATAAAGTTATGCTTCTAAAGATGGCGGTGGTGGGGGCATTGTTGGTGGGGCTGTAATGGAGTGGAGGTAAGGCAGAGGGCTGGAACAGTTAATTGTTTTGAACACCTCTATAAGGCCTTTTTACTTTCACAAGAGTTTGGGGGAGGGGTGGTTTAAATTTTAATGGGGGTTGAGGGATTTTAATGGAAATTGTTTTATGTTTAAGGGTAAAGCACCACGATGCCAGAAATGGTAAGGTGGTGCTATTAAAAAATGTTTTAAAATAAAAAAAGTAAAAAATATATAAATAAACTGGAAAAGGCTGCAAAATGGACAGCAGGCGCTGACATTTAGTAAGATAATATTAAATCATGCCATGCTTTCTTTTGCAATTTAGCTCAATTAGAGATGCCATCTAGGTGCTCAATGTAAAGACAGATGCCAGCTTGCTCAGAGAGGCATAGTAAGGGCAGCAGGCTAGGTATGGTGACACCTTTGCAGGTTCTCAGTGGCCCTCCATCTGCAGCCTAACACTGCAAAGTGCATGAAGCCATTCAATGTGTTTGGGCAGGGGGGAGAAAACAGATCAAAAACCATGTGACTCAAGGGCTACTGTTTTGATAGCAGCAGACTTGCCTAAGTGAGCCATCAAAGCGATTGCCTAACATAATTTCAAATGCAATGGTTTTCAGTGGTGTCAGTCCAGACATCCACCTGTAAAGCCATTCTGTGCACAGTACACAAGTGTCAACAGCTAAATGTATGCAAATGCTTGAGTGAACAAATCCTATGAAATTCATGAAAGCTTGATGGAAGATCCCTTTTGCGAGCTTTTGACAAAAATTGTTGGAGCTGTGTGGCTGCCCTCTGTGGTGAGGGCAGCCACACAGTGAAGCCTCTCAGTGAAGTATCTTCAATCCTTGGACTGACTCCGCCCACCCTGGCTGCCCACTGGATCCCCCTGGACAGGAAGGAGTATAAGTCAACTTCCTTTTCCTGTTGAGTCTCACATGAGCAACAATGGGTTCCTGTATGTCAGCTCTGCTTGGTCCTGCCTTACTTCACATCTAAGTACTAGGTGGTCCCTATGTTCTTGTTCCTGGCCCATCCCAGACTGCTCCCACTAGCCTAGGCCTCATAGCTTCATATCGGTGGGTGGCCATGTGGGGAATCCTGGAGAACTGTTCTGGGACCCCAGGCAGGCCAGATTTTATCTCCCTTGCCTTAGACTTAGGGCATGGCTAGACTAGGCCTTTATCCTGGGATCATCCTGGGGTCATCTCTGTGCATCTAAATGACACACAGGGCATCCCGGGAGCAGGCAGGGATGACCCCTCCATTTGCCTGGGATAAACCTTAGGGTTAGCTAAGGCCTTAGTCCAGATTTTCACCCTTGGATTTCTGGCCTTGTTCAGTACCTTGGATAGTTCCTTCCACTTTATTCCCTATAGTTCTGTTTTGTAGCAGCTGTGCATGACCTACAACAACACATTAGCATTTAAATATATGTTTTACTGACATCTGGAACATCCCCCATACTGAGAGGTATCTTGAGGAGGGGATATCTTGCTTCTGCTCAATCTCTTCCTTTGCTGTTGTCCCACCACCCACCCCGCCCGCCCGCCTTGTGCCTAAGGAAGGAAGATGACACAGTGCATAGTTAAATTATGAAACTCACTACCACAAGATGTAGTGATGGCCACCAATTGGGATGGCTTTAAAAGGGGGTTGGATAAATTCTTGGAGGAGAAGGCTATCAATGGCTACTAGCCCTGATGGTTGTGTGCTGTCTCCAATATTTGAGGCAATAAGCCTGTGTGCACCAGTTGCTGGGGAACATGGGTGGGAGGGTGCTGTTGCACCATGTCCTGCTTGTTCATCCCTGGCTGATGGCTGGATGGCCACTGTGTGAACAGAGTGCTGGACTAGATGGACCCTTGGTCTCATCCAGCATGGCACTTTTTATGATGGTTTTAATTTTTGTGAACCGCCCAGAGAGCTTCGGCTATTGGGTGGTATAAAAATGTAATAAATAAATAAATAAATAAATAAATATGCTCTTATGTTCTTATGCTAATGTTGACAGACCCAGTTGATGAAATGTGCACTGGAGCAGGGGCCAGGGAAATGTTGGCAAACTTACTCAGACTGGAATATGGTGTCTTCTGAACAGATGACTTTAAAAAAAATATCCCCTGCAAGATGCAGGTGGCTTGCCAGCATCCTTAGCCATCACTGGCTTGGAATAACTGAAGTTGCCATCTTGTGGTGTCCCTGCCATGAGGCATTTGCAAAAGCAGTTGTCCCACTTTCTGAGCAGCCAAGAGGAAAAAAGGAATGAAAGCAAAAAAACAAGCCATCTCTTGATTGCTCCTTGCTAATAGTACTACAAAGCTGGCCCCGGTTGTGTGTCGAGTGACATTAGCATCTTTGAATTTATGTGCCGCATTTTGGTCACAGGAGATGATGGGGGAGGGCACGGGATGCCGGGGAACTGAAATGAGTTCTTGCATTGTTGGACAGGATGATTGCCTAGGAAGATGTGGCAATGGTTTCCAAGACACTTCATTAGCTGATCCCCAAAAGCCTGTTGAGTTTTATACCAGCCTTTCTCAACCTGGGGCACTCCAGATGTGTTGGACTACAACTCCCAGAATGCCCCAGCCAGCTGGCTGGGGCATTCTGGGAGATGCAGTCCAACACATCTGGAGTGCCCCAGGTTGAGAACCACTGTTTTATACAGTGCTGCTCCTCCATTAATTGGCCAGGGGTGGATTTGTCCTACACCCTTTCAGGGCTTGGAGGGAGACTAAGGATATATGAGAAATTCGTTTCAGTTAATTTCCCATCAGGATTTACCTAGTTCACATCTTCTGAAACAAACATGGAAACGGACACAATCTTCAATTGAAGTCTGTCCATTTCTGGGTTTGTAATATGATTCACAGAGCCAAAGGGGGAAAAATGCATTTGATGCATGCATACAATTTTTTTTTTAAAAAAAGTGCACAAATGGGCTTTAATCCATGGAAGATGAATTTGTACATTTCAATTGATGCGTGTATTTGGGACCACTCTTGGCCACTGATGGCCTCATTGACCCCACAACTCACTGGATCAGAGGCTGAGGATATTGCCACAAGTCTCCTTGGCATAGCTCTCAGGTGGGCTAACAGTGAGCAAGAAAAGCAGTTTCAGAATTGGTCAGATGCTTGGAGTGAGTGTGAGTGAGGTCAGTTGAACAAAGCATCCAGTGGGAGACATAGGCCACAGCTAGACCGAAGGTTTCTCCTGGGATCATCCAGGGTTCGCCCCTTCCTGAGCACTGGATCCCCTGTGTGTCACCTAGATGAACAAGTTTGACCCCTGGACGATCCAGGGATAAACCTTAGGTCTAGCTATGGCCGTAGTGTCCTGACACTCACTTGAAAGCAGGCAACCCTCACTGCAAAAAGCAAGGAGGCAGTTAAGTAACATTCCATTGCAGATCCTTCAAGCTAACTAAGTCCTAGACCTTAGTTCCATCCATATTCAGAAGTTCTACTCATGCCTTCTCCCAATGCATGAATGGGACTGTGCTGAGTAGCTACACAACTGAAGTTGCAGACCTCAACTCGCCCTGCTTACAATTTATACAGTGTGAACATCTGCAGGCACAGTGTCATGTCTCCCAACCCTTGCCCATTTCAGGGTACAGGAGAAAACTCAATAAAGATGAGGATAAGACTGCTCTTCCAGGAGAAGGACAATCTGTCCTTCAATTAGGCCCCCCTCAGCCAAAAGATACAGCCTCTGACTCATTCTCCGAGTCAGAAGGGGAGGAAAACCAGCAGGGCTTCCATCTCCCCAGCTTCACTGGCGAATCAGGTGGTGAATCTTTAACAATCCTGCCAGCTCCATCAGAGGAGATGCAGCTAACCCCACTACAAACCTATAGAAGGCTTCTGTTAGCACTAGCTTGCTGCTGAGACAACATCTTCTTATGTTTCTTCTAGAAGAGAGCTCCAGTCATGAAAGCTGGCTCTGAGCTATCTGTGAACTTGCTGCAGCTGTCCTTTATGCAAAAGGGCTTCTGCCTTTACTTAGGCCCTTTCTACACCTACGGGTGTAGAGGGAGGGAGAAGGGGCGGTCCCAGACTTACCAGTTTCCAGGATCATCACCCTCTGTCTAACTGGGCTGCGCAACATGACAGGTGTTGCACCCATCAGGGCCGCCATTTTTTTTAAAGAGAAAGAGCTGGTGCTCTTCACCCTCCAGTGAATATTAAGGTTAAAAAAAAGTGCAACTCAGCTCCCCACCACACCCCCAATGGCCTTGGATTCGCCTTGTCCCAGCTCCTTCCCTCTGAAGACCCCCGCTACTTGTGGAAAAGAGGAAAAAAGCTGGGACGTGCATCCACATCACCCGCAGACCTCAGGATCATCTCAGGACCACATGTAATGGAGGGATCATCCCTCCCTGCTCCCTGGATCCCCTGTGTGTCATTTGGATGCACAGGGTTGATCCCTCAAAAAACAGATGGTGTAGAAAGGGCCTTAGTTTGCTGTGCCTGATGTATTTACCTTGACTGGGCTCTACCTACCTAACACAACCTTGCCTGCCTTGATCTAACTGCTCTACATAGACAGGATCCCCCTGGCCCTGTCAGATGACATTACTTTCTTCTGCAAGCCTTGCATAACCACAGAATGCAACAGACAGAGACTTTCTATGTACAGCTGCATGCAAAAAGGCTCCATCCCTACAGATGTTTGCACTGCACGGACAGCAACCAGGCTGCAATGCTAGTCAGTGCCATGATGTCAGTGGTGTGGCTTCTCAGTGCACTCTTGCTCCCCACTCATTATTATTATTATTATTATTATTATTATTATTATTATTATTATTTATATAGCACCATCAGTGTACATGTAAAGTGTACAGTGTACAGAGTAAAACAATAAAATAGCAAAACCCTGCCGCATAGGCTTACATTCTAGTAGAATCCTAATAAAACAATAAGAACGGGAAGAGAATGCGCCAAACAGGCACAGGGTAAAGTAAAACTAACAGTATAAAAGTAAGATCAAAATCAAGTTTTAAAAGCTTTAGAAAAAAGAAAAGTTTTTAGCTGAGCTTTAAAAGCTGCGATTGAACTTGTAGTTTGCAAATGTTCTGGAAGAGCGTTCCAGGCGTAAGGGGCAGCAGAAGAAAATGGACGAAGCCGAGCAAGGGAAGTAGAGACCCTTGGGCAGGTCAGAAACATGGCATCAGAGGAGCGAAGAGTACGAGCGGGGCAATAGTGTGAGATGAGAGAGGAAAGATAGGAAGGAGCTA
Source organism: Elgaria multicarinata webbii (assembly GCF_023053635.1). Lineage (NCBI taxonomy): Eukaryota > Metazoa > Chordata > Lepidosauria > Squamata > Anguidae > Elgaria > Elgaria multicarinata. The sequence continues at coordinate 10,822,142 of NC_086180.1, forward strand.
GACAGTGAAAAGCTTTGTAGGTCAACAGGAGAAGTTTATATTGGATTCTGAGGTGAATTGGAAGCCAATGAAGAGATTTCAGAAGTGGAGTAACATGGTCAGAGCGGTGAGCCAAGAAGATGATCTTTGCGGCAGAGTGGTGAACAGAAACCAACAAACTGATGTGAGAAGAAGGAAGGCCAGTGAGAAGAAGGTTGCAGTAGTCCAGCCGAGAAATAACCAACGCATGAACAAGAGTCTTGGCAGAAGAGACAGACAAAAATGATTGAACCCTGGCAATATTATACAGGAAAAAATGACAGGATTTAGCTACTGCCTCAATATGAGGAATAAAGGAGAGCGAGGAGTCAAATATAAAGCCAAGACTACGAGCTTCCTTGACTCAAAGAGTACTTATCAATGGAACTTTCTCAAACTGGGGAGAGGCAACGAGTGGGGTACTGCAGGGCTCAGTCCTGGGCCCAGGGCTCTTCAACATTTTTATTAATGATTTGGATGAGGAGGTGCAGGGAACGCTGATCAAATTTGCAGATGACACAAAATTGGGTGGGATAGCGAATACCCTGGAAGACAGAAACAAACTTCAAAGTGATCTTGATAGGCTGGAGTGCTGGGCTGAAAACAACAGGATGAAATTTAATAGGGATAAATGCCAAGTTCTACATTTAGGAAACAGAAACCAAATGCACATTTACAAGTTTGGGGATACTTGGCTCAGCAATACTACAAACGAGAAAGATCTTGGAATTGTTGTAAGCTGAATATGAGCCAACAGTGCGATATGGCTGCAAGAAAGGCCAGTGCTATTTTGGGCTGCATTAATAGAAGTATAGCTTCCAAATCATGTGAGGTACTGGTTCCTCTCTATTCGTCCCTGGTTAGGCCTCATCTAGAGTATTGCATCCAGTTCTGGGCTCCACAATTCAAGAAGGATGCAGACAAGCTGCAGCGTGTTCAGAGGCGGGCAACCAGGATGATCAGGGGTCTGGAAACAAAGCCCTATGAAGAGAGACTGGGCATGTTTAACTGGGCATGTTTAGCCTGGAGAAGAGAAGATTGAGGGGAGACATGAGAGCACTTTTCAAATACTTAAAAGGTTGTCACATAGAGGAGGGCCAGGATCTCTTCTCGATCCTCCCAGAGTGCAGGACGCGGAATAACGGGCTCAAGTTAAAGGAAGCCAAATTCCAGCTGGACATCAGGAAAAACTTCCTGACTGTAAGAGCAGTACGACAATGGGATCAGTTACCTAGGGAGGTTGTGGGCTCTCCCACACTAGAGGCCTTCAAGAGGCAGCTGGACAACCATCTGTCAGGGATGCTTTAGGGTGGATTCCTGCATTGAGCAGGGGGTTGCACTCGATGGCCTTGTAGGCCCCTTCCAACTCTGCTATTCTATGATTCTATGATTCTATGAGCTATGGCCCTTGCCCTACAGCAGGGATGGGGGACATGTGGCCATGCAGATGTTGATGGAATGCAGTTCCCGGCATCTCTCTCTTTTGATTATGATAGCAAAGGCTGAATGGGGTTACAGTCCAAATTCTTTTGGAGGGCCACATGTTCCTCATTCCTGCCCTATAGCTATGGGGCCTTTGTCGGTGTGGCAAAACACAAGGGAAGATGATGATGATGATGATGATGATGATGATGATGATGATGATGATGATGAGTCCTGCAGCCAAATGCTTTCTAGGAAAAAAAATGAGGAAGAAAATAACCTTACCCGTGTGTGTGTGTGTGTGTGTGTGTGTGTGTGTGTGTGTTCCTCTTTTGCCAACCTCAGCTTCTGCGATTTCATTTCTTGAAATATATATTAGCTGAATGAAGCAGTTTGCAGGGAGGGGGGGTGGAAAAGGGAAAAAACCCATCCTTTTGGAATATTCACTGCTTAATTGGAATGCTTCCTCATTCTAAAAAGTGGCATAAATGTCATATTTCTTGTATTTAATGTTCCTATTTATTTGCTACGTGTGCACACACATAATTTTGCTAATAAATCTGATCGCTCTGAGAGTGCAGAGTGTAACTATTTCTAATTAGTTTGATCAAAGATTCCTACAGTCGTTGCTGAGTAATGGAAATTAGGCTAATAAAAAAATGCTATGGCTTCTCATAGACTGGGGTGGAGGGTGGATAGCTAAGAACTTCCATTCTACTCTAGGGCCATTTGCATGGAAGACAGACATTTTTCTAAGTTCACATTCACTTCAAAAGTACGGCCTGCTCTCTAAGGGGATGTAGGAATAGTGCTATATCTGACTTCTTCAGAGTTCTGGTGGGATGTCTTTCTATTCTCAGGCTGTAGGAAATTTCAGCTGATGACAGGCAAAATTGTCTTGGCTTCTATTAGCAATTCCCCTCTTCAAGAAAACAACCACATTACTGCAGTAGCCAGTGATTTCTAATGCCCCTTCCCAAGAAGAAGGTTTCAGTGGGACTGACTCCCTAGTAAGACTCCATAGGATTGTAGCTTCAGAGTATCACAACCAGAAGTTGAAGTTTAAACACTGGAATCTCCATTGGAGAAAAGGAGCCAATAAACCATGGAGGTGTCACGTTTTAGAAAATGTTATGATTAATAAAGTGAGGCATTGGCTGAATTTTTCAATTCAGGGAAGGATCGATGGGCCCTGAGACAGAGAAACACACGTTGGCACTTGGAAATTGCTTCTCTCTAACACAATCCGTGGGCCACATGGGACAGGTTGTTGTTTTCAGTACGTTAATAGATATGTCAGGCGCCCACACTGATTCCCTGGTGAGGTTCATCTTCCTCTTCCTGCCTGGTCTAAGTCTATGACAAGGATGCCTTGGAGAACAAAACTTTCTATATTTCATGAGCCTGAGTTTCTCAGACTTCCAACTGGCCCTGACCGAACAGTATCAGTGATTGCAAGCTGAGCTGTGGGAATGGACAGCACGTTCTGCTATATACACACAAGGCACCGAAAGGAAAACAATATGGAAGAAAACTATGGTGGCTCAGCTCTCTGGGAGAAGGACACAATTTACAGGTAAGTCTTGGTGGTGGGCAGTGGCAGGTGTGGGTGGTGTGGGGGTGGCTGTAGTGCAGCGGTGGTGGGACGTGAGTGGGGACAGTAGGGAGTGTGGGAGAGTAGGAGGGTGAGGAAGAGGGAGGCGAGTCCAATGGACTCATGGACAGCCTTGGAACGGCTTTCCTGGGCAGGTGAAGTGGAGGGCTGAACACCACTCCGAATTGGCCCAAGGTGCCCTAAAGCTTTGGTACCTTGGTTTTGGGGATTCAGCTTGAGGCGATACACAGCCCTACTGGCTAAATGGGAATGGGAAAGAAAGGTTAAAAACAGAACCTTGTGTCATGCCCTGGGGAAAAAATACAACATCCTGCAACAATAAGGTAAACTCAGATACACAATCAAAAAAAATTCAAAAGAAATTCTAATTCTGACAAAGCTCTTCCATGGGGGAAGAAAACTTTCAGGAAATTGGTAGACAGATTTTGGCACATGATGACGATGATGCAGGGGAAGAATGTTGTGAATAATTTGTGAAATAAGCATTTTTAAGTTCTGAGAAAGGAAAATAATTTATTCCAGGCCTGAGGACCTCCATCTTGGTGCATATAATGTCCTACCAGGTGAACCTCCTGGTCTTTCTATCTGCCCCTGACCGCAAAAAACAGGAAGGTTGACAAGACAGAAGTCTTGAGCCCACTTGACTTGGAGGGTCAGATGTTCTGTAGGCCTGAAACAGGAGGGCTGGGGGGATAACGTATTGTTTATTTGGCGGGGGGACTCCCTTAGCATCTGTCTCAAAATCCAATTCCTTTTTGCAACACATTGACTAAGTGGTGTTCTTCAGTGCATCAGGGCATTTCTACGAGCCTCCAGCTGAGAAGAACAAGCAAGAGGAGCACTAAAAGGAAACTTTTTCTCTCTGCTCTACTGATCATTATTAGTGCCATCTAAGTTGTCTTTTGCGAAGTGAAGTGTGCTCCGGTGGCTTAAACTTTGCATTGTGGCCATTCATATCACTGGATATTTACCCTTCTATTATCTCAGGCTGTTTCTACCCAGCCCGAAAATCTGGGCTGGTCACGGCCGAGTCCCTGTGCGTCGAAATGATGCCCAGGGACTCCCAGGGGCAAGGGGGGATGAGCACAGGTTTTCCCAAGGGATAAAGAATCCCTGGGGAAACCTGATTCTTCCTGTGGTCTCGGGATCATCTTGAGATTGCAGGAGATGTGCCCCCCCCATCCTGGCTTCTTCCCTCCTCCCCGTCAGTAGAGGAAAGGAGCCAGGCCAGGAGGAATCAGGGGTGGGAGGAGAGAGGGGTCTGGCCTTTTTTTTTCTTACTTTTTTTCCCGCTAGAGCGCAAGTACACCCCAGCTCTTCTTTAAGAAAAAAAAATGGTGGCCATAATGCATGTGATGCCCAGGGTGTCATGCGGCCATTTAGACATAGGGCGATGATCCCAGAAGGAGGTAAGTCCAGGATCGTCTCCTTATGGTGTAGAAAGGGCCTCAGAAAAAGCAGCCTTTTCCTAGTTATGGCAACATTAAGAAAGGAAAGGACACTATTTAATGCCCAGGCGCCCATCCATCCTCTCATTTACATAGCATCAGGACTATAGTTCTTGTGATACAGCTTGACCTCAAACAATCTACATATCCATAAGAACAGCTCTGGTCTATGTGGCTTCGTGATGTGTTAGAGCTGCAGCTGTACACCCATGCACAAGAATGTCGGATGTTACTGCAAACGCTTCTAAAGGGGAACCAAAAGGAAACACAGCAGGACACAATTCCAATGGAACCAAAAGAATTGTTCTTTAAATGATTCATTTTCCATTAGAAGAAAGAGTTAGGGGCGAGATTTGCCTCGGTCCTGAACCCCGAATCTGAGTTGAAGGAGGATGATTCGGCCCACCTTGACCCGAATCTGGTTTGGGACCAGATTGGGCTGCCTCAGTCTGAAGTAGCTGAAGTGATTTGGGCCAATTTAGCCCAATGGCCAGCCGCTACCTCCTTGCTCACCCACCTGCCCACCCATGGGACATACCTAAAGCCTCTGCTCACAGAGGTGAGCTTCCTGTCCTCCAGATCTACTGTTGTAAACTGCAGTGGCTGTAAAATGTCATTTCCTCCAGCGTAATTTACAAAAATAGTTCTACGGCAGAACGAAGCTGCTCTCGTGAAGGACGGGTGCCTGGCCAGCATGAGGGGAAGCTTCAGGTAGGTCCCCTGGATGGGAGGCAGCATCTGGATGGGTTTGGGGAGTAAGTGATAGGGGAGGAGGATAAGTGGTAGGGGAGGACAGTCCTATGGACTCCCAGTCAGCCTTGCACATGAGAAACCACAACAACCAACCTGCTTTGGATTTGGAACTTAATCCGAAGTGATCCGGGGCAGTTCCAAGCTGCTCTGTGTTGAATCAGAGCTGATTTGGGAGCTCCAAAACAGCCTCCGTGTTAAATCAGGGGTGAGCTGTGCACAGCCCTGGGGAAAAAAAAAATCAATTGCATGGCACTGGAAAATGGAATTGGCAGCAGGGCTCCTTGGGAGGATTGTGTGTGTGTGTGTGTGTGTGTGTGTGTGTGTGTGTGTGTGTGTGTGTGTGTGTGTGTGTGTGATTCCCATTCCACCTGCAAAACATGCGTTCCAGCTTCGTGCTGATTCAGAGGATGTACCGATCATGCCAGAAATGAGTGAGGGCAGGGAATGCTGCCGCCCTTCTGATTTGGCTTCATGAAGTCATCATGTGGCACAGTAGGACTGGGTGCTTGGCACCGTGGTGTCAGGATGCTGGCTACGTGATTCCTCGTTGTATCACCTACCTGGCAAAAAGAAGAATCCTATTTTTAAAAATCATCATCATCATCATCATCATCATCATCATCATCATCAAAAGTTCCAAATCAGGTGTCAAAAGGGAAAGCAATCAGGAGTAAAACATGGTGAAATGGTACACAGAAAAGGCAACTTTGGGAGGGGTGACATTTCAGAGAATATTTGGGAAGGGCAAACTCCCACTTTTGCACCAAATAATATTCGTTTCAACCTGATCGTTTCATCTGTTTCTTGGAAGGTAATACTGATTCATGTGCTTTTCTATGTCACCTCTGAATTTGGCCCCAGATGCCTACTGCCTTAACTACTGCATATGCAGCTGTTTATATTTTACATTCACGCAGAATAAACATCTGCTCTCAGCTTGAAACGATTTGATTTTAGCTTAATTAAAGCAGATAAAGATGATCAAGCTCCCAGATGAGCCCACGCCCTGCATGCTTCCTTGATACAAACATGGCTTTGGAAGACGAAGGGAAAATCACTAGTCCTGGCTGGTGATGCTGCTGAATTACTTGGCCCATTGGTCAAAACTCATCTGTTTGAAATGATCAACTTCATAGCAAGCCTTGCATGTGTCCATTGCTGCTTTAAGGTGGCCATTTATGCAACTTGGAAATTACCGAAGTAGTTGAGTTGCCAATATGGGCTTATTTCCGGCTCAGTTAGGGGATGGGGTAGCCACCGGGGGAAATGCTGCTGCCTCCTTCTGCCCTGCCGGTGCCATGGAAGCCAGGATGGGAAGAGGAGAAGGGATCCATCTTGGCTACCATTGCCTCAGTGGTAAGACCAAGGAGGAGAGGGAAGTTCTTCTTGCTCTTCTCCTGCCCCGTTGGCACCAATACCGCCATGGTAGTCAGGATGGGAAGAGGAGAAGGGGCGCTGTCTTCCATTCTTTCCATCCTCACTACCACAGCAGCAGCGGCTCTGGTGGGGCAGGAGGAGGAAGAGAGGAAGCCCTGGCATTTTGAGGAGGGAGCAGGCAGCCACCAGATGGTGGCAGACCATCAGACTGGATCCAGAAAGTGTTGGTGGCTCAGTCCATCAGACTCCTAGACCCAGTTGAGCACCCGTATTTTCCCTCGCTTCGCTTCCTAGTCTGAAAAAGCCATACTGGAGGAATTACCTCATGATGTCTTCCAGACAAGACTGAGATGCTGTTAGTGGGTGGTTCTGCTGATGAGATGGAGGGTGTTCAACCTGTTCTGGATGGGGTTTCACTTCCCCTGAAGGAGCTGGTTCATAGCTTGTGGGTTCTCCTAGAACCATCTCTGTCCCTTGAGGCTCAGGAGGCCTTGGTGGCACGAAAGGCCTACCAGCTTCAGTTGGTGGCCCAGCTATGCCCCTATCTGTAAAGGGGTAACCTGGCTTCAGTTGTCTATGCTCTGGGAACCTCCATGCTAGATTACTGCAATGGACTCTACGTGGGGATGCCTTTGAAGATGGTTTGGAAGCTGCAGCTTGTGCAAAATGCAGCAGCCAGATTGATAACAGGGACCAGAAGGTTCGAGCATATAAAATCCACTCTGGCCCGCTTGAATTGGCTGCCTGTATATTTCCAAGCCCAATTCACAGCTTGGGACCACAATACCTGACAGAACACCTTTCCTAACATGAACCTACCCAAACTCTATGTTCAACATCTAAGGTCCTCCTCAGCATGCCTACTCTGAGGGAAGCTGGGAAGATGGCAACAAGAGAGAGGGCCTTCTCTGTGGTGGCCTCCCAACTGTGGAACAATCTCCTTCTCTTCTCCCAGGCATTTAGCAATATGAAATGAGCCTGGGTCTGTTTTTTTAGGGTCGTTGTTTTTAAAGTTGTTATAGTGATTTTAAATGTGTTCTTAAAAGTATGTGAATATTATATGTTTTTGTGGTTTATAATTTTCTATGTTGTTTTTAAGTGGCTTAAATAAATAAGTAAATAATTCCCCTGGACTTTAATAGAGGTGTAGGAAGCAGAGGAGGCTACAGGTTGTTGGAATGATGAATGTACAATGAAAGAAAGGGCATTCTGCATGGCCACTTCATAAGTAAGGTAAGAACCAGAACCCTGAAGTTATCCCATGAGAATTTCTCCAAATTTTTCTTGTCCTTTGAACATGTTTTCGAAAGCAATATCCTTTCTATCAAATTGAATGAGAATGATTAAAAAAAGAAAGAAACTGGGGGTTGGGAATTTGGCAGAGCACTAGTTCAGAATCAAAATTGTGTGATTGACCAAAATTCAGAATGGTACTTTTGAGGAATTGGGAGAAACAGAGGCCAAAGTGAAATGCGCTGAGTAATTAAACAAGTGACCAACCTTGCATAATTATTTACAGGAGCAATCCTACCACATCCATTGCCTTTCCACTGCACTGCAAGTGGTGCATGTGATGGGGGACAGCCAGTTGAGTTATACTGTTTTTTCTGAGCAAGGAGAAGGAGGAGGAGGAGGAGGAGGAGGAAAAGGAGAAGGAGGAGGAGAAGAAGGAGGAGGAAGAGGAAGAGGAGGAGAAGGAGAAGGATTGTTACATTTATCTACCGTCCCATAGCCAAAGCTCTCTGGGCAGTTTACAAAAGTTAAAAAACAGTAAACTTTTTCAAAGTATACAAAATTTAAAAACATAAAAACAACAGTATAAAAACAACACTATCCATTTAAAAACAACAGTTCTGGGGTCTGTTAAAAAACAAAGTTAGCGTTGTTAAATGGTGTTAAATGCCTGGGAGAAGAGGAAAGTCTTGACGTGGCGCCTAAAAGGTAACAGTGTTGGTGCCGAAGAAGAAGAAGAAGAAGAAGAAGAAGAAGAAGAAGAAGAAGAAGAAGAAGAAGAAGAAGAAGAAGAAGAAGAAGAAGAAGCAGCAGCAAGCCACTTTAGGGCACAGAGCAAACTTGTAAACATTCATCATGTAGCCCTCCATTTCTGAACAGAATGACAATTATCAACAAAAGACTAAAACTCATTACCAAGCAACCATGAAAATGAACACATAAATAAATAAAAACAAAAGCACTGTTGTCGAGTACAAACTCCCACCCCCCCACCCCGAAGTTCATGCCTTCGCCTTCTTTAAATCACCTGCCCAGCATGTTTGATAATAAAGCACTTGGGGCAAAACTTACAGCAAGAAAACCTAATAAAATAAAATGTATGGTGCAGTGAGAGGGTACCAAATAGCTGGCAGACTATCTGAAGTCAACAGCCTTGAAATCAGGCTTGAAATATATTTCAAAAACAGAAGTATTGATTAAGAACAATGCTGTACCTTTAAATTTCAAACACGCAGCAAGGATTGGGTGTCCTCCAAACATGATTGATTTTTATTTTTATTTTTCTTTGCAACAGTCATTCTACAGGAGAGATCTCCTCCCATGAAGGCAGTTCCATAAAAGTGATTTGTGTTTCTGGACCAGACTCCCAATTAGAGAGAGAGGAGGGGGACAGAGAGAGAGGAGGGGGACAGAGAGAGAGAGAGAGAGAGAGAGAGAGAGAGAGAGAGAGAGAGAGAGAGAGAGAGAGAGAGAGAGAGAGAGAGCAACTAGTATTGGTCCAGTTTAAGAATGGTTCTGTACATTTAAGGAAACTACTGTTGAAATAGAGTGTTGGTAGCTACTGTTCACTACTACATCTCTAGAGCTGGCATCAAGACTAGGCATATTAGGGCAATGGCTGAGATCCACACCCTAGCAGGGTGGCAGGAGTTCCTTGGAGTTGATCCTCTGTTTCAGCACTGCAACCTGCTTATTCACCTGCATCTCTCTCTGGCCCAGATAATGATGATGGTGAGAAGGAGGAGACGTAGCTAAAGGGATGTCTTTGAAATCTACAATAGAGTCAAATGAGTTTGGATGTCTGTGAACTTGACCCATGGATTCCACACCTTTTCTTGAGTTGCGCAAATACCACAGACTTGCTGCCCAGGTTTTCTTCTGTCCAGAAGTTTACTCAAATTCAGTCGCATATATACACACACACACACACACCAAATTCAAGGGAAATCAGAATCAACATTGTTTGATGTCATATGGGGGAGATTCGTTCAACATGCACCACGTCCGAATGTACAACAATGTATGCCTGTTTCAGCTCTGAATATATGGACATTGTAACAACAAATGAAGGAATACAGCACATTTATGATTTGGGTTTTTTCCCTTCTTTTTTTTTGTCACCTTTTTTGTCTCCTCTTTTACTTTTAATTTCCCCTCCCATTTCGATTAAGCTTCCTTCCCCTAGAAGTTGTATCAATCATCTTTTTTCTTCTTCTTTATATATTATACATATTCACATAACTGTTGGTTTAATATTAATTGTTAGGGGATTGTTTGTATTCATGCCTTTTTTTTTGTATCACTTTAAATAAAATATATATTTTTAAAAAATATACACACACACATTGGGGGAAAACAGGCTGAAAATGTACATGAAGATGTGCATTGGGGGCATTTGTGTATTTGGGGGGATTTGCGCATTTTCACAAGTGCAAATTTGTGCAGATGTAAATTTGTGCAAATTCAGAGAATTGGGGAGGGGAATCTGGTTCCCTCAATGAGCAGGTGATGGAGCAAAAGGCACTTGACTAGGGTGACCATATTTTGGAAACCAAAAAGGAGGACAACATGGTCGCCCCCAAGGGGGCGTGTCCAGTACCAAGGGGGCGTGTCCACCCGAACATAGCCTTGGTCACATGTCTGATTTTACAGCACACATTTAAGACAAATCTGTTCTACATAACATCTTAATGTTAAAATCACTGAAATAAAGAACAAGTGAGAGATTCAATGTATCTGAAATTAACTTTACTCACTCCTACTTTTGCAGGTTTTGCTGTACTTTGAAGCTTTTGCTATACTCTGTGTGTTACATTCTCCCCTTCCCTCAAATATCTTTTCTGACTGTATCTTCACTCATTGCAAGGTGCTGTTGTTGTTAACAGGGTTTGCTACTGGCCCCAGATCTGTTTCAAATTTGGTATGGCTAAAGCTCTACCTAAAAGCTATCATGGTGCCAACTTTCAGCTCTTTATCTTTAAAAATGACGATTTTAAAAATAATAATTTCAAAACCTCAATTTTTAAAAAAATCCTAAAAAATCAATGGATGAATGGATCTGTTTCAAATTTGGTGTGACTAAAGCTCTACCTAAATCCTATCATGGTACAAAGTTTCATCCTTTTATGTTTAAAAATGACGATTTTAAAAATAATAATTTTAAAACCTCAATTTTAAAAAAATTCCTAAAAAATCAATGGATGAACGGATCTGTTTCAAATTTGGTATGACTAAAGCCCTTCCTAAGAGCTACCATTGTGCCAAGTTTCATGTCTTTATCTTAAAAAATGACAGAGTTATAAGCATTTTTGTTAATTCCCATTAGAGCTGCTCTTTGGAAATTTCCCCCTCCCCCTCCCGGATTTGCCATCAAAAAAACCGGACAAGTCCGGGCAAATCCGGTCATATGGTCACCCTACACTTGACCATCTGTGAAATGCAGATGGGTTGGATTTTTTAAAGTCTGTACATCCCTATGTAGGTCTCCTGACCTTCTTGTTCACTGGCTCTTTCGCTGACAAGGAAGCAAGTGGTAGCAGTGATGAGAAAAGTAGATGTAGAGCAACGAAAGCGATCATGTTGTGTGAGTCACTAAGGGAGGGGCCCCATTGAGGGTGTCTTTCCCAAGGTCCCTCAAAACCTGGAGGACACACTGCATGTATCTATGGAGATCTATTTTTAATGACTGCATGTACTTGGCTGTGTTAGGCTACAGATCGTTTTTGCTGTCTGCCTGAAACTGCAAAAAAAAAAAAAGAAGTAAAGTTCCAGATGTCTGGTCAAATAGCATCTATCAAGGGGAGTAGAGCTTTCAGCTATATTGGCACACATTGTGGCAAACCTGCTGTTGACTCAGGCCTCAGCTAGACCTGCAGCGTGTTTACACACAACACGTGACAGCCTCAGACTAACAGGATGTTGTGCCCGCCATTTTGTTTTTTAAAAAGAAACAGAAGGAGTGCACAAGCACTTGTGAGCTCAAAGATAAGGTGTGTGTGTGTGTTTTTAAAAAAATCCTCGCTCCCCCTACCCCACCCCTGATGGGTGCATTGCTCCTGAGGAGCTCTGTGCCCCATGCGCAGTTACCAGCTCCTCGCGAGTAACTGCAAGGTGCCAGGACAATCCGTAACACCTGCTCACATGTTCCGCAGTCTCGGGATCATCTCGAGACCACAGAAAAAGTGGGCTAAAGGGTAGGGCCATATCCGGGGAAAGGGAGGGATGCAGCTTCCACCCTGCTCCCGTGATCCCCTGTGCATCACGGGGTCGCCCCAGGATATTGCCCTGTCTAGCTATGTCCTCAGTCTTTCCAGCACCTTAAATTTCTGCTTGCATTAATTAATACAGGCCCACACAATTAGCAACCTACCAAGTCATCCACAGCCCACTGTTCCTGTATAAGTGATTTGTGACCCCCCCTCATTTTTGAAATTCCAAGGAGAAAGCAAAGTCAGGAGGCTTATCAAGTTCTTGGAAGGGCATCATCCATGGTTTTTAGGTTCTGTTCTCAAATAGTGGATCACAATTTCTAGACTGTGGAGGCTGTTGCCTCCTATTTCAGTGGGGCAGTGAATCCACTATGACAAACCTAGAGGAAAAATGTACATATTTCTCCATTTTCCAGACACACCACATGAATGCACACCATTTCATTTGGATCACTGTCGATATTTATTTATTTTTATTTAGTTAGTTAGTTACTACATTTTTATACCACCCAATAGCTGAAGCTCTCTGGGCAGTTCACAAAAATTAAAACCGTGAAAAGCCTAATAAAACAACCAACAATCTAAAAGCACAAATTCAAAATAAAATATAAAAAGCACAACCAGGATAAAACCACACAGCAGAAATTGATATAGAAATTAAAATACGGAATTAAAACAGCAAAGTTTAAATTTAAGTTAATATGTGTTAAGATACTGAGAAAATGAAAAGGTCTTCAGCAGGCGACGGAAGGAATACAGTGTAGGCACCAGGCAAACCTCTCTGGGGAGCTCGTTCCACAGCCGGGGTGCCACAGCAGAGAAAGCCCTCCTCCTAATATCCACCTGCCTCACTTCCTTTGGCAGGGGCTCACAGAGAAGGACAACATTCTTCTGGAATTCTCAACATTCACATGTGGATGTTGACTGATGTTCTCCAACCTTCAGACCATCACTGTAACATGTATACAAAATGCAAAAGTCTCAGTCCTTAAGAATCCTTTCCCTTCCATAAATGAGGAATTTCAGCACCCATGTTAGAGCAGTAGTGAGCAGAAAATAAAGCCCACCAGCAACGTGCTTGTAAACATTTGGAACAGATTCACAAAGAAGCTAAGTACAATTTGAGCACTGGTAATACCCCCTGGCTGACACGTGATCAGTATTAGACTGGAAAGGGCTATGCACAGATAGATGTAAGCTGGTGGAGCTCCTGCAAAAAGGCTTCCTCCATGGGGACTGGAACCCTGGTCAATGATGGATACCCAAGATACCCAAGTCTATCCATCCATCCATGGCATATTACTTCTGGGAACATGGCCACCAATGCCTTGTCTTTTGATAAGAAGGTGTGTATAATATAATGAACTGAAGGGGTTTTTTTATTAGTCCTTGAAGGAAGGAAGATCAGCAAATTTTATGCAGCGGAAAATGTGAAATAATTTGCTTACAGGTGGAATATCTCCCCCCTCCAAGTTTGCCTCTATGTCCTTCACTTTAAGGTTAATGTGTCTGTACTTAGAGCACCACAGTGACTAGGGCAACATGTATCTCAGGTTTGTTCCCCCCCCCCCCCAAAGTGCAGAGCTTTTCCGTGTATCTAATGAAGGATACTAATATTAATTTGCTGATCACCCGCCTGGCTCCGTTTGTAGCATCCGACGGCCACATTTTCACAAACCAGCATGTGGCATAATTAGGAGGAAGGAGCCCCATAAAGACTTCTGCCCTCTTCATCTGACTGTTGCAGTGAGAGACCTGTCGGTAATCCACGGATGAACTCTTAAACACGCTTCTGCTCAAATGTGGTCGACTTGCCAGAGAAAAGCAAAATTAATGTTGGCGGAAGGCGAGGACTCCCGCATCGACTCTTAAATCTCACATTACTTGGTATGCCGGTTCTGATTCTCTGAACTGCTTAGATTCATTTTCTTTCCACCAGACAAGCAGTAACATCTGTCTATCAGCTGCACCCAAATTACGCCCTTGTTTTCCAGGTATCGTTTTTTATTGGTGCAGTGTCCCGAGTTAATATGACAAGTGTATTATTGCTGTGAGTGCTGTAATGAATTGTATGAGGCTGGCTGCATTAGTTTGCAAACACTATCCCCCCGCCCCCGGTTAATGCCCAGCTTGCTCTCACGTCATTTGCAAGTCAATAGGAAAAGAAATGTAGCAGGGAAACTAATGTACTGCATGCCGTATGACTGGCTTTCATTAATGTCAAAAATTAATTGCAACATGTGCGAGCAAAGTACAAGACAGGGCCATTTAATTCATAAGGTTAGGAAACAATAGGGTTACTCTAGGGCCCTTTCTGGACTCTCCCCCCCCCCCCACAGGGCAAACTGCCATCTTGGCCCTGTGGGGAAGAAGAAGGACCGAGGGGACAGGAGCAGGCAGAAGTAACATCGGGGCCTGCTCCTGCTGGACTCTTCCCCCCGCCACAGGGTAAACTGCCATCTTGGCCCTGTGGGGAAGAAGAAGGACCAAGGGGACAGGAGCAGGCAGAAGTAACATCGGGGCCTGCTCCTGCTGGACTCTTCCCCCCCCCCACAGGGCAAACTGCCATCTTGGCCCTGTGGGGAAGAAGAAGGACCGAGGGGACAGGAGCAGGCAGAAGTAACATCGGGGCCTGCTCCTGCTGGACTCTTCCCCCACCCCACAGGGCGAACTGCCATCTTGGCCCTGTGGGGAAGAAGAAGGACCGAGGGGACAGGAGCAGGCAGAAGTAACATCAGGGCCTGCTCCTGCTGGACTCTTCCCCCACCCCACAGGGCGAACTGCCATCTTGGCCCTGTGGGGAAGAAGAAGGACCGAGGGGACAGGAGCAGGCAGAAGTAACATCGGGGCCTGCTCCTGCTGGACTCTTCCCCCACCCCACAGGGCGAACTGCCATCTTGGCCCTGTGGGGAAGAAGACGGACCGAGGGGACAGGAGCAGGCAGAAGTAACATCGGGGCCTGCTCCTGCTGGACTCTTCCCCCCCCCCCCCACAGGGCAAACTGCCATCTTGGCCCTGTGGGGAAGAAGAAGGACCGAGGGGACAGAAGCAGGCAGAAGTAACATCAGGGCCTGCTCCTGCTGGATTCTTCCCCCCCCCCCCCCACAGGGCAAACTGCCATCTTGGCCCTGTGGGGAAGAAGACGGACCGAGGGGACAGAAGCAGGCAGAATTAACATCGGGGCCTGCTCCTGCTGGATTCTTCCCCCCCCCAGGGCAAACTGCCATCTTGGCCCTGTGGGGAAGAAGAAGGACCGAGGGGACAGAAGCAGGCAGAATTAACATCGGGGCCTGCTCCTGCTGGACTCTTCCCCCCCCCACAGGGCAAACTGCCATCTTGGCCCTGTGGGGAAGAAGAAGGACCGAGGGGACAGAAGCAGGCAGAATTAACATCGGGGCCTGCTCCTGCTGGACTCTTCCCCCCCCCCCACAGGGCAAACTGCCATCTTGGCCCTGTGGGGAAGAAGAAGGACCGAGGGGACAGAAGCAGGCAGAATTAACATCGGGGCCTGCTCCTGCTGGACTCTTCCCCCCCCCCAGGGCAAACTGCCATCTTGGCCCTGTGGGGAAGAAGAAGGACCGAGGGGACAGGAGCAGGCAGAAGTAACATCGGGGCCTGCTCCTGCTGGACTCTCTCTCTCTCTCTCTCTCTCTCTCTCTCTCTCTCTCTCTCTCTCTCTCTCTTTCTTTCTCTCTCCTCCCTCCCTCCCTCCTTGACTCCTTTTCCTTGTGTGTCATTGTTAGCAGAACCACCTCCATTTTTAACAGGAAACTGTAAAATCTCCATTGCACTCCAAGCAAAATGTCAAAATGCCCTGTATGAGAATGTCTCCTTGTGTGCGTCCTTGCATCCTTGATTACTAATATAAACAAGAGTCCTGGCTCCAGCTGTCTGTGTTGAAGTTAACTCTCTGTAACTTACTGTCAGGCCAAAGGTATTGTTTACAGGACTGTTTAGCATAATTAGCTATGCCTCAGTGTTATGTTCTGATTGGTTAATGCTGCTACTGGGCCCTGCCCCTTGAAAGCTTTAATACTGTACCATATTCCCTATGTCTTTTGTCTGATTGCTCCCTTTGAAGAGACCAGGCCTTGATTACTAATCAATAAAGCGCTTTTGAACCCTCTGTCGCTGGAATGGTGGAGTCGTGCTTAAGGGCTGTTTGGATCTCGTCCTTGGGTGAAAAGAACATTGATCTAACAAATGGTGCCGTGACTCGGATCTACCCCAAGACGGATTCATGCCTGCCAGTGGAGCCTAGATTGAGGAGCGATCGCCAAGAGAGATTTCTCTTGCCTCTAGTAGGCTGACATGCACTGTGCAGACATGGAGACCGAATTGACGGGACCATTCGAGCCAAGGTTACAAAATCGACTCCACCCGACAGATGGAAGGGAACAGGCAACAACAATTTGCAATCAGACGTGATTAGAAAGGGCGAAGACGGGAGACGGCTATTTGGTGAGTGACACCTTTAATCCCATGGACCCTGACGGGAAATGGAGGGAGTGGGTGTTCACAATTGACCTCAGAAATGGGAAGCTTATAGTCAGTATTGGAAAAGAGTCCCCGAGCCCATTGGGGTTGTTGTCTTTGGGAAAGCTTTCATTGAAATTGAGATTTTGAAACTGTAACAGTGTAACAATGAGTTAAAAATGTTTGTGACTGTGAATGAATGTCTTTTTTATGTTAGATTGTGGATTTTTTTGAACTTGATCCAAAGTTAATTTCAGCTGTGTCATTGGAATCAATTTGCAAACATAGAAATGTAATTGAGTAAATGTACCTCTCAAAGGATCGCCCTTTAGTGTTGGAATGTGAATTACATAAAAGTTGGTGTTGTGTTAAAGTGAAAGAAAAAATTGTCAGTTTGTGTTTTCCACCCGGCCCAAGTGAAAGAAATTTGAAGTTTTTGTTTTCCTTCTGTGGCTAGATTGGTGTTACATCCCTCCTATGCTTAGCAGCTAGAGATAAGCAGTTTTGTTCAGTGAAAGTTTTTGTTTTAGATTTTGAAGACTTTGTGTATTTTCTCTTTCACAAACCTCAGATAATTAGAAAATGTAGAACCCCATTTTCACGGAAGAAATGTCTTCCATAGCTTTGAAGATTCACTGCCTGAGTTGAAAAGCTCAAGTCCTTGTTGCCAACCGTTTTGCCAAGATGAGAGAAAGAAAAAGTATGTTGTTAAAAGTGGATAAGAGAAATGTCTGAAAAAGAGAGAGAGAGAGAGAGAGAGAGAGAGAGAGAGAGAGAGAGAGAGAGAGAGAAGGCTGTGCAGAAGAGATAGTTTGAAAGACTTTTAAAAAGGTTGTTTTGGTTGTTTTGCAAAGATGTTGATTTGAAGTGAAGTTGATTTGAAGAAGAGTAAAGTATGTGAATAGCAGAGGTGAAGAAGATGAGAAGTTGAAACGTAGTGAAAAAGGAAAGTGTTTGAAGGTTAGTGTACGTGGCATGGTTTTTGACCAGAAGGAAAAGGGGGGTGAAGAAGCCCTGCCTTGAAAAAGTTAGTGAATGGACAATCTTGCATCCTCTGCTGATGAAGATTGGAAATACTGAATTGCTATATTTTTGTGTGTGTTTTGAACGTTGTGTTCTGAAAATTGCCCAGTGGTTCTTTTTTTGGGGGGCAGAGATATTCTAACTTTGGCCTAATAGAACTTTTGAAATGCTTTGAGCCCTGAGCCTGAGCCCTAAATGCAACTACAATTGAAGCCTAAAAGCACCCCTGTGTTCTTGCATCAGTATCCTTTGAAATTAGAAGCCAGAAGAAGAATACAACTATTGCTTTTTAAAAATGGACTTGTGAAATGATTAAAGCAATTAAAAACTCCAGCTTGCATCACTGTGTTTGCCCTACCAGCCTCAAGTGTGCTGTGCCAAAAACGTGGCACAGACCAGTGGAGTACAGTGGAAGAAGCTAACACCTGAACCCTGCCTGCCAGTCCAGATATGAGATCAACCTCCTCGTGGACCCAAGGCTTGCCTCATTGAATCCTGCCACGTTGATACCTGAACTACAAAGAAAAGAAGTTCCAGAGCATGAATGCCTTGAAGTCTTGCAACTTGGCACCAAACTTCGCCCAGACCTATATGATGACCTCGAGTTGTTTACTGATGGATCCAGCTACAATTGTACAACAAGCAGCTGAACTCGTAGTATGCACAGAAGCCCTGATGCTTGTTTCAGGCAAAGGACTATATTTACTGATTCAAAATATCACATGGACAGATTTGGAAAGAAAGAAGATTTGTGACTGCCCATGGAGCAGTGACCCATGGAGAATTAACAGTTGATCTG
Organism: Elgaria multicarinata webbii; assembly: GCF_023053635.1. Lineage (NCBI taxonomy): Eukaryota > Metazoa > Chordata > Lepidosauria > Squamata > Anguidae > Elgaria > Elgaria multicarinata. The sequence continues at coordinate 10,840,514 of NC_086180.1, forward strand.
TTAAAAGCCCTGATGTTGCCAAAAGAATTGGCTAATTTGTCTACAAGCGAGCTGCCATAATTGGAGCTAGCCCATTTCTCAGTATTTGAATCCACCTTATAAAAAAGAAGACTTGGAATTAGCACAATAACTCTAAGTTTTCGAGAACCCAGAAAGATGGGATTTGTTACCCCTGATGTGCCAAGAATCATCATGACCTCCCTGTCATGACCTCCCTGAATCAGCCAAAGAATATAAATGCACAGTGAATTGTTTTTACTGGCTTCATTTGTAAATGCATCAAAAGAAAAGCCCCTGCAGACATGGACTTGTTATCTTTTTTTAAGAATCCAATTGACTTTGTTGAAATGTAAAAGTTTTTTGAACACCTACTTGTTTTTGTTCAGGTTTTTTTCTGAACACCTACTGTTTTGTTCAGGCCTGAAACCATAGAATCAGATCTAGAAAGCTATTTTACTTCTTAGGTAGTGTAGAACATGGCACTTTTGCCCTAAAAGTAGGCTGGCATCTCATGAAGATTCCAGTCTGGAAGGCAGATAGAGTTAATAGGACCCTGAAAAGAGACCCTAGCAAATTAGAAATTTCCTTGAAATGGGTGGATGTATTTCCAATTGCATTGTTAAAATCAGAAAAAGGTCTTAAATTGTTTCATTTTGAGCTAATGTTTGGCTTTTCCTCTCAGTTTTTAGTGGGGGAACAAGAAAGAATTAAATAGGAATTGGGAAATGTTTTATTCCAAGAATATGTAATTGCCCTGCAGTTTTCTCTTTTCCAGCTCCATCGTTACCTGCACCTTTCCAGAGATTGTCGTTAGAAGAACCCTGCCTATTCCAGCCTACCTGCTTAAAGTAGGACCCCAGGATTGAGAAAGCCCTTGCTGCTTTGTACTTGTAAGTTGTAAGTGAAATTATTATAGACAGATAAATGGACACATTGTTCTAAAATAAAGCCTCCCCTGTGCCAGAAGGACACAGGCAAAGCAAAGTTCATCTGCCTTCTGGTGCACCGGAAGCCACCAGCAACATAGGCGAAGAAACCAGCACGGAGCAACCTAGGTACTCAACCCAACATTTAAAAGACACTAAAGTTATCTTACATGTGTGTGAAGATTGTGTAGTTGTAATTTTGATAATTCTTACTTTAGTAGGTTCCAAGTGTTTCTTTAATTGTCATAGCAAATGTTTTTAAGAAAGGATTTGTGCCTTTTACCACTCATAAGTGACTTGGCTTCGTTCCACAACTGCCAAATGTTCTTTGCAAAAGCTTATCTTCCTGCCCTGCAAAAGCTTGTGATCACCACACAAGCCAAAATATCAGAATTGTGTACACATATTATGATTCTACCCAAGGACTTTTAGAGCCCTACGTTAGTTGTAAATGAAAGTTAACAAAGAATCATAGAATAGCAGAGTTGGAAGGGGCCTACAAGACCATCAAGTCCAACCCCCTGCTCAATGCAGGAATCCACCCTAAAGCATCCCTGACAGTTAGTTGTCCAGCTGCCTCTTGAATGCCTCTAGTGTGGGAGAGCCCACAACCTCCCTAGGTAACTGATTCCACTGTTGCACTGCTCTAACAGTTAGGAAGTTTTTTCTGATGTCCAGCCGGAATCTGGCTTCTTTTAACTTGAGCCCGTTATTCCGTGTCTTGCATTCTGAGAAGAGATCCTGGCCCTCCTCTGTGTGACAACCTTTTAAGTATTTGAAGAGTGCTATCATGTCTCCCCTCAATCTTCTGTTCTCCAGGCTAAACATGCTCAGTTCTTTCAGTCTCTCTTTATAAGGCTTTGTTTCTAGACCTCTGATCATCCTGGTTGCCCTTTTCTGAACACGCTCCAGCTTGTTTGTGTCCTTCTTGAATTGTGGAGCCCAGAACTGGACGCAGTACTCTAGGTGAGGCCTAACCAGGACTGAATAGAGAAGAACCAGTACCTCACGTGATTTGGAAGCTATACTTCTCTTAATGCAGCCCAAAATAGCATTTGCCTTTCTTGCAGCCATATTGTGCTATTGGCTCATATTCAGCTTGTGATCTACAACAATTCTCGTTTGTAGTATTGCTGAGCCAAGTGTCCCCCATCTTGTAACTGTGCATTTAGTTTCTATTCCCTAAATGTAGAACTTGGCATTTATTCCTATTAAGTTTCATTCTGTTGTTTTCAGCCCAGCACTCCAGTCTATCAAGATCACTTTGAAGTTTGTTTCTGTCTTCCAGAGTATTAGCTATCCTACCCAATTTTGTGTCATCTGCAAATTTGATCAGCGTTCCCTACACCTCCTGACAAATCCATTTCGGCTTCTAGTAATCACTGCATTGATTTCAAGGTGTTTACAGATTGACTTCTTTACAATCTGTTCCAGAATTTTCTCAGAGATGACTGGTCTGTAGTTCCCAGGTTCCCAGGTTCCTTTTTGCCCTTTTTGAAGATAAAGACAACGTTAGCCCTCCTCCAGTCGTCCGGCACCTCACCCATCTTCCATGATTTTACAAAGATAATAGACAAGAGTTCTGAGAGTTCTTCTGCTAGCTCCTTCATTACTCTTAGATACAGTTCATCGGGCCCTGGAGATTTAAACTCATTCAGGGAAATTAGGTGTTCTTTGACCATTTCTTTATCAATCTCAAACTGCAATCCTGCCTCCTCAAACTTCTGCTTCACTTTTTCCAGGAAGGAGTCATAGACCCGCTTTTAGGAGAAGACCGAGGCAAAATAGGAATTAAGCACCTCAGCCTTTTCTTTGTTGTCTGTTATCAATTTGCCTTCCTCATTAAGCAGTTGAACCACCCACTGATGATCTATTTAGATGGCTCACTAGTTATCCAATATGGAGTAGTTAAAAGAGGGATTTCTTGCATTGTATTTTGTTCCATTGTAATGATTTTTGTTTATCCTTGCTTTTTGCCTTCCCTGTATTTTGTCTTTTGTGAAAAGTCTTGCAAAGTCTGTAATCCACCAGCAAATGTATTTGTATTGTGAAGCCTTAGCCACAGATGATCTAAAAGAAGCTAGCAAGCTTAAGTTTTGAATTGCTTTAAAAGGGGGGAAATTGTTAGCAGAACCACCTCCATTTTTAACAGGAAACTGTAAAATCTCCATTGCACTCCAAGCAAAATGTCAAAATGCCCTGTATGAGAATGTCTCCTTGTGTGCGTCCTTGCATCCTTGATTACTAATATAAACAAGAGTCCTGGCTCCAGCTGTCTGTGTTGAAGTTAACTCTCTGTAACTTACTGTCAGGCCAAAGGTATTGTTTACAGGACTGTTTAGCATAATTAGCTATGCCTCAGTGTTATGTTCTGATTGGTTAATGCTGCTACTGGGCCCTGCCCCTTGAAAGCTTTAATACTGTACCATATTCCCTATGTCTTTTGTCTGATTGCTCCCTTTGAAGAGACCAGGCCTTGATTACTAATCAATAAAGCGCTTTTGAACCCTCTGTCGCTGGAATGGTGGAGTCGTGCTTAAGGGCTGTTTGGATCTCGTCCTTGGGTGAAAAGAACATTGATCTAACATCATGTCTTTATTAGATTGTAAGCCTGAGGGCAGGGACTGTCTTTTTTGCTAAGTGTAAGCCGCTCCGAGAGCCTTTTTTGGCTGAGGAGCGGGGTATAAGTATGATAAATAAATAAATAAATAAATAAATATTTAGATGGGGTGATATCCTGGGGATCGTCCAGGGATCGTCCCTGTGCGTCCACATGACACACAGGGGATCCCGGGAGCAGGGAGGGATGATCCCTTCCTTTCCCCAGAATATCACCCTACCCTTTTTTTGTGTGTGTGGTTTTTCCACAGTCTCAGGATGATCCCAAGACCGTAGAAAGTGTGGCCCACTCTCGCAGCTTGTCCTAGCTCCTCATGAGTAACCTCAGGAGCTCGGTGCCCATCAGGGTGGGGTGGGGGAAGCAGGGCAATTGGGTTTTTTTTAACAAAACCCCCACTAATCTTCTGTGCACGAGTGTTCATGCGCTCCGTCCCCTTTAAAAAACAAAAAATGGAAGCCATGGTGTCGCACACCACTTGTAAACCAGGGCAATGATACCACAATCATAAAATCACGAGATCGTCATTCTTTTACGCCCTTGTCTAGCCATGGCCCTACACCTAAGGATTATAACAGGAAAATGGAGGGATCATCTCTGCCTGCTCCTGGAATCCCCTGTGTGTCACAGGGATGATCCTGGGATGATACTTGGCTCAGCAATACTACAAATGAGATCTTGGAATTGTTTTAGATCGCAAGCTGAATATGAGCCAACAGTGCGATATGGCTGCAAGAAAGGCAAATGCTATTTTGGGCTGCATTAATAGAAGTATAGCTTCCAAATCACGTGAGGTACTGGTTCCTCTCTATAACTGGAGTATTGCGTCCAGTTCTGGGCTCCACAATTCAAGAAGGACACAGACAAGCTGGAGCGTGTTCAGAGGAGGGCAACCAGGATGATCAGGGGTCTGGAAACAAAGCCCTATGAAGAGAGACTGAAAGAACTGGGCATGTTTAGCCTGGAGAAGAGAAGATTGAGGGGAGACATGATAGCACTCTTCAAATACTTAAAAGGTGGTCACACAGAGGAGGGCCAGGATCTCTTCTCGATCCTCCCAGAGTGCAGGACATGGAAAAACGGGCTCAAGTTAAAGGAGGCCAGATTACAGCTGGGCATCAGGAAAAACTTCCTGACTGTTAGAGCAGTACGACAATGGAACCAGTGACCTAGGGAGGTTGTGGGCTTTCCCACACTAGAGGCCTTCAAGAGGCAGCTGGACAACCATCTGTCGGGGATGCTTTAGGGTGGATTCCTGCATTGAGCAGGGGGTTGGACTCAATGGCCTTGTAGGCCCCTTCCAACTCTTCTATTCTATGATTCTATGATCCCGGGATAAATGGCTGGTGAAGACATGCCCCAGGTCAGGCCCATGCAGTTGAGATCTACCATGCCAGAGTAAGGATATGTTAGAATTATTAATATTACTATTATTCATATATCCCTACTCACAGATTGCATAGCAGCATAAAAATCTAAAAGAGCAATAGAAATAAATAGCAATCCTGTAATCGTTACTCCAGTATTTAATGGAGGGAGTCAAACATGTTCCATGCTGCTTCTTTGCATTTCACAAAGCGACATGTTCAGTATGTTTCGACATTAAGGCCAAATGCCAAAGTTTGGTAGCGACTCCCACATTTGTAATGATGTCACCATCAGCTGTAATGTCCAATTTAGTTATACACTTGATTCATGTGCTTATTAGCAAGGTTTATGCCTTACCCTTCAATCAGGCTCCCATGGAGGCTTGTAAATTTTTAAAACCCAAGAAAGCTAATACGAAATATACAAATTGAACACACACACACACACACACACACACACACACACACACACCAGCACTAAAGGTAGCTGAGTCACTAGGATTTGCAACAACAGTAACAACAACAATCAAATTGAGAATAAAAGGCCTTAAAACAGCCTTCCTCAACCTGGGGCAGTCCAGATGTGTTGGACTACAACTCCCAGAATGCCCCAGCTGGCTGGGGCATTCTGGGAGATGCAGTCCAACACATCTGGAACGCCCCAGGATGAGGAAGGCTGCCTTAGAAAATAAAACAGGACTTTTTTAGCACCAAAAAGCGGATCAGGATAGGTGTGCCATCTGTGGCGTCACCAACCTCAGTGACGTCTATTATCAAACCTCTCTTTCGCTGCCACCACCCTATTCTTTTTTTTCTAAAAGAATGAGGGAATAATAAACCTTTTGTACGTGAGTCTGCATTGCCTACCTGAAGTTACGCAAATGACCAAGCAGATGTGGTTGTTAAACAAAATAAGAACAAAGTTTATTTATATATATAAAAAAGGTTTTAAATGACACTTTAAGATTATTTTACTTTATCCACATACATTCCACCTCTCGGGGAATACTAACCACCTCCAAATCCTATAATCCCACGTTCCTAATACTATCTTGAAATAGGCCTCTATTAAACCTCACTCACTCCTACCCTCACTAACTCCTTAACCCTGACTTCTCTAACTCAAACTTTTACTAACTGCCAAAATGTTAAACAGTCCACTCACTCCCCTCTTCTCTCTCCACTCAAATCAATCAACGAATCAGACGACACTATTTACACTCCTCACCATTCTAACTCCCCCCTCCCACTTACTTACCGTTTCCTGGAAATAAAAGAATTGGCCACAGTAAATCCAACCAGCCAGAACTGGGATGGGGGCACATGTCCAATGTACCACATCGATGCACACACAGTTCTGAAGACGGCCAGGACAGAGTATGCCTGAGAATGCTATTTTAGCCCATTCTGTCCCTGCCTCATGGTCTTTTGCTGCCAGTTCCCACAGCACCCAGCCACCATAGGGTTACAGTGTAGGATTAGTTAGATGCTTTTGGACCCACTTGGCATTTTTGGTGGGGTTTACTACACTGTCCACCTGCTGCGTTTCTGGCAGCTAATGAATGAGGAGTCTGAGGTGAAAAAAGTTGCTCATCCCTGGTCTTGACAGACTCAGTGAGGCAGAAATCCAGAGATATTTGTTCAAGATGACTCTCCCTGGTGAATCTCAACATGAGAACTCATCTCGCTGCAGACTTTATGGGTTTGTTTGTGTCTGTTTGTTTTTAGTTCAGAGAATTGTTTGTTAGGAGAATTCTAGTGGGCAAAGGGGAAACACAGAGTGGGCCTGTTCAGTCAACACGCTAAGCCGTGGTTAGGCCATAAACTTTTTTACAGCAAATAGTTAGTGAACATGTTTAAACCATGGCCATATAGCCACCATGGTTAGGAATGGTTCACATGACATGCTAAGGCATTGTTCATACAACATGCTAAGCTATAATGTTTAGCTCAAAATGCTTAACCACTGTGGCTTAGCATATTGTCTGAACAGGGTCAGTGCCTTAGATGGCTTTAACAAGAGATTTGATATGCCCATAGAGAAGGAAAAGTCTATCAAGGGCTGTTAGTCATGGTAACTAAATTGAGCTTCCATACTCAGAGAAAGTGTACCTCTGACTTGTACATGGGATGGGACAAATAGGGAAGGGGTGCTTATGGGCACCAGGGTTCTCAATACCTTATGGTCTCATAATACTAGAATCCAATGTTGTCATCCCATAAAGCTAGGGTGACCAACTGTCAGGATTTCCCCGGATTTTTCCTGGGGTTTGTTGTATCCTGGGTTTCAGGTTTTTTTTGTTTTTGTTTTTGATTTGTAATTTTCTATGATGTTCCGGAATGACATGCTTTCCCCTTTAAGGCTTTCTGGAGATGTACCATCCCCCCCCCACAAACACACTGCTCCAATCAGGGCCTTAAAGGGGAAAGTGTGTCATTCCCAGACATTATAGAAAAGGCCCTGATTGGAGCAGTGGGGGGTGGGAATGACACACTTCCCCCTCTTCCACTCCAATCAGGGCCTTTAAGGTGGCAGAGGCCCCAGAAAGCCACATTTCCATCCCACCCCCCTAAGTGTCCTTTTTTTATTATTATTTTTGTTTCCCAAATATGGTCACCCTACATGAGGCTGATTGGTCGGGGATTCGGGACAGATAAAAATAAGGACTTCTTCACACAGTACATAGTTAATTATGGATTCACTCCCACAAGACATAGTGATGGTCACCCATTTGGATGGGTTTAAAAGGGGTTGGACAAGTTCCTAAGGAAGAAGGCCATCAATGGCTACTAGTCCTGGTGGCTATGTGCTACCTTCAGTATCAGAGGCAGTAAGCCTGTATACACCAGTTGCTGGGGAACATGGGTGGGAGGTGGTGTTGCATCTGTGTCCTGCTTGTGGCCCCCTGGTCAACAGCGGGTTGGCCACTGTGTGGACAGAGTGCTGGACTAGGTGACAAACCAGCATGGGTCTTCTTAAGCTCTGAGAAGAATGGGATTTAGACTGGCCATACCCCTTTGTCACCTGAAATCTACCTGCCACCTCCCCCCTGGAATCCCCCCTTCGATCTTATTTTTATAAATACAATTCATAAACCACTGGCCAAGGCATGAAATATTTTGGCATTTCCAGCACAGCTATTTTACCATATCTAATTTAAAAAATACAAGTTTAAATTTCCCCCCCTAAATTCTTTCAGTGGAGACTGGGTACAGATAGAAGTGATCATTATTATTATTATTATTTATTTATTTATATAGCACCATCAATGTACATGGTGCTGTACAGAGTAAAACAGTAAATAGCGAGACCCTGCCGCATAGGCTTACATTCTAATAAAATCATAATAAGACAATAAGGAGGGGAAGAGAATGCAAACAGGCACAGGGTAGGGTAAACAGGCACAGGGTAGGGTAAACAGGCACAGGGTAGGGTAAACAGGCGCTGGGTAGGGTAAAACTAACAGTATAAAGTCAGAACAAAATCATAGAAAATGATTGGTGGATAACAAATTTGTTTGAGATGTATCATCTTTTTCTAGCTTGGCCTCCTCCTCCTCCTCCATATTAAAATACAGAGCACAAATGTTTTGTTTTCCTTCAGGTATGAGTTTCTCAGTAGGCATTAAAAACTGAATTGAACTTTGATTTGTGTTTTTTTTTTAAATCCATGAATAACTGCCTGGAGGAATTGTGATAATTTGGCTCCAGTTTTGCACTGTTTCACTATTTCATTTCCCCATTGTTGAAAAGCCTTTTGGAAGGAAAAAAAACACTGCCTGAAGCAGCCATATGCCTTTAAAAATGCTCCCTGCTCTGCACATCGACTTTCCTTCACAATGGGAGGAAGGAGAGGGGGTGAGCAACAGGGCCAAAATAAATAAATAAAAACAGATCAAATCCTACAACTTCATGGTGAGGAAGAGACTCAAAATACTTCACTACAGTAAATGGAGCTCCAATCTAACATTGCATTAAACCAATACTTAATTTCTGTTTCCATCATTGTTCTTTATAGGAAAGAACTCTGAAAACAGAATGTCTTCTTCTTTTCTTTTCATTCCTTGCCTTTTTAATTATTACTCTTTAGAGGCCTCCGCCCCCCTGAAATATATAAAGAGAAAAATACTAATCCAGCAAGGATTTGTTGCAATCCAGCTAGGCATCTGGAATGTCTACAGGACCATGTTACAACAGTACATCCTTTCCATGAAGAAGATCCCTGGGCTGGTCCCCACCCTCCTCATTCCATCCCCAGTACAGAGAAATCAGATCTAGAGAGAATATTCTCTATTTAAGAAAGGGAGAAAAGAAAGTCTGGCCTTCAAGAGGTCTGTTTGTTTATTGCTATTACTTATATGCCAACTTTCAGGCTATAAATCCTACCAAGGTAGCTTACAAGTAACATGAAAATGATAAAACCACAAGAAACAATATCCACATTTTAAAAATAATACAATCATCAGGAACCTTCGCTTAAGACAGTTGGAGGTAGATGGTCCTGGGGCAGGGAGAGTTGGACTGAAACAGGTGTCTGCTTTCTACACCAAGCAGATATTCCACTATGAAAGTGGTATGGAAGTGGTATATAAAATGTAGGAGCCATGCTGCTGCTTTATAGTGGTATTGAAGTGAACTGACAACTGTTGACACATACCATATACTGCTTTCATACCGCTCTCATAGTGCTATATCCTGCTTGGTGTAGTTGTTTCATGGACCCCAACATTTCTCAGTGCACTTCAGTACCACTATATAGCAGTAGTGTAGCTCCTGCAGTGCACTTCAATACCGCTATAAAGCAGTTGTGTGGCTCCTGCCTTTTATATACCGCTTTCATACCACTTTCATAGTGGAATATCCTGCTTGGTGTAGATGAGCCCATTGTCACATGTGTCCCTCTCTCCTGAGTTCTTTCTACAGGGAAGGAAGATGGCCCTCCACGTACGTGTGTGTGTGTGTGTGTGTGTGTGTGTGTGTGTGTTGAGAGCGTCCATCTGGAGCAAGGGCTGGGGTCTCCTTTGCCTGCCTGCTCTCCTTCTCTCTCCAGGATTGATCAGGTTCTTTGACTTCAGCTGCTATCAGCCCCAGCTACAGATCAATCTGTCCGTTTTGGTTTCTCTCAGTTTCTCATGTTTCCCGTCTTAAGTTCAGGTCATCCTGAATTTTGAGTATTTTCCCAATGTTCAATTCAATTCATCCTAAACTCAGGAATTATCCTGAACTCCCAACTCCTCCCTCCCTGGGAGATCTTGGCCTGATCTACACTACTGCTTTATAGCAGTATTGAAGTGCGCTGGTAACTGTTGGGGCACATTACACCTTTGATATACTGCTATCATAGTGTTATTCCCCGTTGTTGTTGTTGTTGTTGTTGTTGTTGTTGTTTTATTCCACATATGCCTCACTTCCATGCCTGGTGCAGCCTGGGCATGGGGAGGCTATTGTGGGTGGGAGTGGGAGATGAGGCATGGAGGCACGCCATTTGCAGCCTCCAAGTGGTGAAACTGGAGGAGGGAGGGGGAATCTGAGCCCATAAATTGGCTCTCGCCCCTCCCCTCCTCCTCCTCTTTAGAGTGTGTCTCCCTCCCTCCCTGTAGGCAGTGTGAGCTTGCTGGCCATCCTTTGTGGGGGGGGGGGGGGGCAAGTAGGATTTTTTTTGCTCATAATCTTTCATTGGTTATGAGTTTTTTCATCTTCTTCACATTATAAGACAGGGGGAAAAATTAGTTTGATTTGGCTGTTAACAATCTGGTCTCATTTGATGATAGGCAAGTATGTGCGGGCATCTAGAGCAGGTTAGGGTCAGTGAACATTCAGGGGCACCATTGCAGTGATTGGTAATGCCTGAGGCTCCCCAGCTACAAGCCCCGCTGCCCAGCTGGTGATAATAAGGGTTACCTTTGAGGCTAATGTTCCTCACCATCTCAGAGTCCCATGGCATGAGGGGCGGTTGACATGGAAGGCCTCCCTACCCCAAAAGGGGAAGCCTGGGAGCTGGCGAACTTTGAGGTGCCACTCTCAAGCTGTGAATGCCTCGCCCAATAAAACCATGGCACGAGGCCAGATTAGAGAAGATGCCCACTTAGGTTTACCCTTTCTGCAGATCTATTAATAAATGTGGCCCTGTTTAAATCCCAATCTTGTGTCCGCTTTGTTATTTCCCACACTCCACATTCACCACAATATCCAAAATACCGCAACAAATGCCACTGTGTGTCCTATGAGGTATAAATGTGCAAGAGGGGTATAGAGTTACGATGATGGGATTGTAATGATATGACACAAGGTGTAGATTTGGCTCTTCTCACAGATGGAGATAATCCAATTTGGCTTTGAACCAGCTGATTAACTGGCATCTGGAAGATTCCTCTCTTCCACTGTCTCCCTGCTCTATCTCCTGAAACCTTAGAAACTCCCCATCTCTTCACCCTCTTTCTCATCTGACACTGAGGGTCTTGCTAGACTTGTGTGATAATCCGGAGGTGAGGAGGGGAGATCTAGCATTAGGAATAATGCGAGATCTCGCCCTTATTCAGACGGGAGCCGTGACGAGCTCTGGAGGAGAGCTGTCGTGGCCGCCATTTTTTTTAAAAAAAGAGGCAGCAGCAGCGCAGGAGCCAGGATTACCCTACAGGTAATTAGGGTTTTTTATTTTGTTTTTTAAAGTCTCCTTCTCCCCTCCCCAGCCTCATTCTCCTTCCCCCCGCCCCCCGTGATGTCCGATCCCCCAGCCCCATTCTCCTTCCCCCCCTGCCCCCCACGATGTCCAGTCCCCCACCCGCAATTTGCCCGCCGATGTCCCCGGCCTCCGTTTCCCGCCCCCCATGTCGCCAGCCTGTGTTGGCCTCTGCTGCCGAGTCCCCAGCCTGTGATGGCCAGCGCTGCCATGTCCCCCAGGTGGGCAGAGGCCAACACAGGCTGGCGACACGGCAGCGCCGGCCATCACAGGACGGGGGCTCGGCGGTGGAGGCCAACACAGGCCAGTGACATGGGGGGTGGGAAATAGAGGCCGGGGACCTCTAGTGGGAGCGCTGCGGCCCATCAGCTGCTTTTCCCAGCTACTCGCGCATAAGTGCGTTAGCCTGGAAAAGCGGCGGACCGGTGCACATGCACGCGGTGCCGGCCTTAGCCCGATCTGAGGCCAGGACCATGGGAAGAACCACGCTACAAGTGATTCCGATTAGTGCGGTGCCAGGGCGGCTCGAGCCCTGGCTGAGGCCGGGATCCCCTGTGCGTCATTTGGACGCACAGGGACGAGCACTAGACCGTGCTAACCTGTGGTCTAGCAAGGCCCTGAGTTGGGTCCCACGACCTCTTGTTGGGCCCAATCCTTACACTAGGTTTAGCTTGGTGCAAGATAAGAGTGGTGGAAATGTGATGGTTGCTTTGTTTTATGATTTTTTAAATTAAAAAATCTAATTGCAATAGCTTTGGATCCAGCGGTTATCATTATCCCCCAACTGCCATTTTCCAGAATGGAATCTCACCCAGCCGCTCATGCACCATTTCTATTTGACCCGTGGTACAAAACATACTTGCTCATATCTCCCTGATAAGACTCTTAGGTCATCTTCAGAGGACTTCCTCTGAGTTCCCCCACTGAAGGAAGCTAGCTACAAGAGAGAAGGCCTTTTCAGTTGTGGCACCCCATTTATGTAATACCCTCCCCAAAGAAGATTGCCTGACACTTGACGTTGTTATCTTTGGGTGCCAGGCAAGGACTTTTCTTTTCTCCCAGGCATTTTAGACATCTAGGTCTTACGGCTGTGTTATCGATTCCTGTGCCGTTTATTGATTTGTATTGTATTGTATTCTTTTCAATATATTGTATTTTATATTTTAACTGTTTGTATGACATCTTAGTCTTTTAACTCTTTGTATTCCACCAAAAGAATATTGAACAGATTAAAATAATAATAATAATAATAATAATAATAATAATAATAATAATAATAAAGAACAGGTAAGCAGGTAACTTACCTGAGGCAGCTGGACAAGCATCTGCCAGGGATGCTTTAGGGTGGATTCCTGCATTGAGCAGAGGGTTGGATTTGATGGCCTTGTAGGCCTCTTCCAACTCTGCTATTCTATGATTCTATTATTCTATGTAACATGTGGTTACCCATAAATTTTGTCCCATGGGTGATCAGAAGCAGCTGCAGGGGGGCTAGTAACTTGGATCCTGTATATCATTTCAGACCCTGCAAAAACAAAACAAAAAACAAAAAATCCAACGACTAGACTCTCTTTCTTTCCAGGTTGAGAGGTATCCCTTGCGGGCCTGATGAAAAAGTAGCCTCATATGGAAAGAGCAAGACACCGCTAATGAAGAGCAGAATATTAAACTGCTTGGTAATTGTTATGGGTACATTGAGCTTTCATAGACATAACTCTGATGGAAATGTGGAGCAATCAGGAAACATACTGTTAATAAAGTTGTAACAGTGTCCTAATGACCCTCAAACATCTGTCCATGGCCATGAATACATAAAAGCCCTTCAAGGTTTTTTCCTCCTTTCTTCTGTTATTTTTCTTTCCCCCCTTTCATTTCTTTTTTCAATGGCTTTTCTACACACTCACTCACAATCACACACACACACACACACACACACACGGAGAAAATCTAATGCTTTCAGCCCATGCTGACATATACAGCTTGGTACCTACTAATATAGGATAAGAATTCTGATATGCAATTGGACAGAACATCCATGTGGAATCTCACAAGCAGGACAGAATAGTGATAACCATCCTTTATAGTTATCACCCAGGAACTGGATACTATGCCTGGACATGAATGTATCATTCACAAGTCTCTGAATATTTTGAGTTAGTAGGCACGTTTGGAATTTTGAGAGAGTGTTGTGGGTACTCTCACAAAATGGCTGCCATGGGGGAATTGCTCAATCATAAAATGGCTGCTGTGGTGGGCATGGCCCATCACAAAATGTTCATTTCCAAAAAAGCAAACAAGTGAGACTGGAAGAAGAGTAACTTTCCCTAGAACCCAAGTACAGAGGTGGGATCTGAGCTCCAAAACACAAAAGCACTCTTTTGAACACAAATAAAGATTGTGCTGGATTGTTTGTTTTCAGCATAGCAAACAAACAAACAAACAAACAAAAATCTACTATATATATCCGCTATTTTAAAAAACAAAAATCAGGAGAGGCAAGGTAGCCACAGACACCATATTAGATGCTCCAGGATTATCTGTCTCTCTATCCTGCCTATTTATAGACCTCTCTTCCATCAGTTCATCCATTTTGTGGATGAACAGCCATTGGCACAGGTTCCACTTTTGTCACGTCTTCCCAAGCCCTTTCTACACCAATCACCAGTACCAGGAGGGAGGGGGAGGATCTCACGATATTCTGCTTGTGAGACCCTCTCCTTTGTCCACATGCATGTGTGACATCCCAGGAGGAAGGAGGGATGTTGTGCCCACCATTTTAATTTTTTATTTTAACAGAGAAAGAGTGCACTTGCACGCCAACCAAAAGGCGAGTAACAAAAATAAAAAAACCACCAATCCCACTCCCCACCCCCCATTCCCCCTGATGGGCACAGAGTGCCTGAAGAGCTCTGTGCCTTGTGCCCATTTCCCACCTCACGTTTACTTGTGAGGAGGCTGGACAAAGCCAGGATGGTGCCCACACACCTCCTGCAGTCTCCGGATGATCCCGGGACCACGGGAAGAATCAGGTTTTCCCAGGGAGTCCCTGTGCATCATTTGGATGCACAGGGACTTGGCCATTGCCTGCCCGGATTTTCGGGCTGGTGTACAAACGGACCTAGATAGGAGCAAGATGCCCTCTTGCAGAACAACAAGCAGACCTACACTCAGTCTTGCCTCTCCAGTGTCAGGTTGCTTCTTGCTTCTAATAGACTAGAGGAAGAAGCACACACACCCCACAAAGAGCTCTGGAGGGCCCCAGGGCATGTTGTGAGATTATAAGATGCAGGTACCTTGCCGAATCTAAGCTGGTCTATATCTAATCAGTGGCATTTGAAGGGGAGTTCACTTGGGAAGCCCCATCTTTGCCACCTTGAGTTCCATGATGGAAGAAAGTTGGGATAAATGTACTAATGGTATAGAATCATAGAATCATAGAATCATAGAATAGCAGAGTTGGAAGGGGCCTACAAGGCCATCGAGTCCAACCCCCTGCTCAATGCAGGAATCCACCCTAAAGCATCCCTGACAGATGGTTGTCCAGCTGCCTCTTGAATGCCTCTAGTGTGGGAGAGCCCACAACCTCCCTAGGTAGCTGATTCCACTGTCGCACTGCTCTAACAGTCAGGAAGTTTTTCCTGATGTCCAGCCGGATCAATGTTCATATTAGAATGGCACTATTTAATTTGTTGGACTTGAGTAGAGTGGCTCAGGGGATAACCTTTCTTCTTGCGAGTGGCAGGAGTAAGTTATTTCCCCCTCAGCAGGTTCCCTTGTCCCCGAAAGAGGCTTCCTCATGGGTAAAAGCCAGCTTACTTCATGAGTATAGGCCTAATCATAAACAAGCAAGAATAGCGGATAATTAGTAAACATAAAACAAAGTAAGCCCTGCTGGTTCATTGAAAATAATAATAATTCAAAAACAGTTACACAATAGGTTTAGCAGGACCAACCAAAAAGGCATGGCATTGTGGGCAAGCTTTTGAGATCTCAAGCATTCTTCATCATGATACATGTTACGAAAAGATGTGGCAGGTGCAAAAGAGTAAGAAAAGGCTCATTTGATTTTGAAGGCCTGAACTCTGCATCAGAGTCTTACAATGGAATAGAAGAAAAGCCACAGACTTAAAGGGATTAGTTTCTACTAAGTGTCATGCAGGTTTCATATTACTTGCAGGACTCTTGAGACAAACGGCACCATATTTAAAGCTGCAAGAGTATAGCTAGAGTGACCGCATACAAAAGAGGGCAGGGCTCCTGCAGCTTTAACTGTTGTGATGAAGGGGGAATTTCACCAGGTGCTACATGCATACAAACGACACCTGCTGAGATTCCCTTTTCTATACAACTGTTAAAGATACAGGAGCCCTGTCCTCCTTTCCATATGGTCACCCTAACTATGAAAGTGGTTTGAAAATGGCATGTGGAATGTGTCCTGGGCCCCAACAGTACCTGCCAGAATGCCTCTCAAGACATGAACCTACCCATTCACTACGCTCAACATCTAAGGTCCTACCCCGAGGTGCCTACCCCGAGGGAAGCTCAGAGAATGGAAACAAGGGAGACGGGCCTTTCAGTGGTGGCCCCCCAATTATGGACAAGGATGTGCATATCCCCAACAAGGCTCGCCTGATGCCAACATTGTTATCTTTTTGGTGCCAGGTCAAGACTTTTCTCTTCTCCCAGGCGTTTAACAGCATATGCTGAGTTTTTTAACTGACTCCATAATAGTTGTTTTAAACAGATGTCTGTTTTTGTTTGTATTTTATGCTTTTTATGGTTTAAAATTTTGTATATTTGTTTTTTAATGTTCACTGTTTTTAACTTTTGTAAACCACCCAGAATGCTTTGGCTATTGCCAGTATATAAATGATAATAATAATAATAATAATAATAATAATAATAATAATAATAATAATAATAATATGTGCCTGTTTGGTGCATTCTCTTCCCTTTCTTATTGTTTTATTATGATTCTATTAGAATGTAAGCCTATGTGGCAGGGTTTTGCTATTTTATTGTTTTACTCTGTACAGCACCATGTACACTGATGGTGCTATATAAATTAATAATAATAATAATAATAATAATAATAATAATAATAATAATAATGTCAGTGCACTTCAATACCATTATAAAGCAATAAAGTAGATCCTGTCATTTGGTAGTACAGCTTCTGGCCCAATTGCTTTCATCTAAGCTTCTTTTGTTCCTGGAGTCTGGGTCCTTTGCAACCTTCCCTATCCTAAATTCTTTCTTCTTATTTTAACCTTTTTCCTCCTCCTGGTTGCGGATTCACTTCTATATATTAGTCCAACTCCCTCGCCCAACCTCTTAACCAATTAGAAAGGGCAGTAGCATACTGCTTTCCATAGTAAACGTGTCTAATTTTCCTATCTTGAATATCAGTTTCCTGAGCAGACCTGGGCCAGATCTACACCAAGCCAGATAAAGCGCTTTGAAAATGGTTTGAAAACTGTATATGGAGTGTGTCCTGCGTCCCAGCAGTTGTTAATGTCATTGTAAACCATTTTAAAGCAGTAGTGTAGATCCTGCGCTGTTGTACCTTTTGCACTCCTTGGCAAGGAAGACCTCTAAGCCAGTGGATCCCAACCTTGGGGTCCCAGGTCTTGCTTGACTACTTGTCTGCTCGCTGAGGATATTTGGAGGAGTTAACTTACTTTGTAGTTTTATCATTGCATATTTATTATATTATGGCCGGCGAGATCACATTACGCCAGTCCTTTTCCAGCTTCATTGGCTGCCAGTCCAGGTCCGGGCCCAATTCAAAGTGCTTGTATTGACATTTAAAGCCCTAAACGGTTTGGGGCCAGGTTATTTGAAGGAACGCCTCCTCCCATATGTACCTGCCCGGACCTTAAGATCATCTACAGGGGCCCTTCTCCGTGAGCCCCTGCCAAAGGAAGTGAGGCAGGTGGCTACTAGGAGGAGGGCTTTCTCCGCTGTGGCACCCCGGTTGTGGAACGAGCTCCCCAGAGAGGTCCGCCTGGCGCCTACATTGTACTCCTTTCGTCACCAGCTGAAGACCTTTTTATTCACTCAGTATTTTAACACTTAATTTTAACTTAAATTTAAACTTTACTGTTTTAACTCTAATCTTATATCAATTTTGCTGTGTGGTTTTATCCTGGTTGCGCTTTTTATACTGTATTTCGTAATTGTGTTTTTAACCTGTTGGGTGTTTTATTGTGGTTTTAATTTTTGTGAACCGCCCAGAGAGTTTCGGCTATTGGGCGGTACAAAAATGCAATAAATAAATAAATAAATAAATAAAATATTAAAAGTTGATAGTTGTGGTCCTAGTTTAAGTATCTTGTTAAAAGTGTGGGCATAATTATATCACTGTTCATAGGGAAATGATGGAGGCAACAATCCTGTATACACTTACCGTGGAGTAAATCCCATTGAAGTCAATGGAACTCACTTCTGAGCAGAAATGCATAGATCGTACTTTGAGTTAAGCAAAGAGAGCAAACAATCAAAATAGTATAGGTGTCAGTCATTGAACAGGCAATCAGATTTGGCTACATGCTGACATCAGAAAGAGAGTTCAGAGCGAGGACAATTCTTCCTGCGTTGCTGTGCCTTCAGTCTGAATGCACGGGTGGCTTTCACACACCTTCGCACCCCCACCGTCTGTTTCATCTCAGTCCTAATGGAAATATTCATGGAAAGAATAGAGTTGATTTTGCACAACTTACCAGTGTTAAACAGGACTTTCAAAATCCATCCTGGCCACTGACTCATGGGACTCTCCTGGAGAAATCATTCCGGCTCTACCTGCAGTGCAATTTACCATTTGCTTCTAGGTGGAGTGGAGCTTTGTCAGGTGATTGTATTTCATTTCTCTCCCGGGGGCGAGCTAAACATGTGCAATGGAGCCAAATGCCATAAAGAAAAATGATAGCAATCACTGCTACTTCACCTTTTGAGCCAGGAAGTGTGGGCAACAGTGAAAGAGTCCAGTTTCCATTGTTCTGAGCATCCTCCCACATTTCTGAAGCGATGCGATGTGGGCAAAGTTGCTACTTCTTTTTGACAATGGTTATGCTTTTGCTGCATTCTCTCTCTCTCTCTCTCTCTCTCTCTCTCTCTCTCTCTCTCTCTCTCTCTCTCTCTCTTTCCCTGCATAATAAGGAAAGTAGAATTATGAGCTACCAAAGTGGAGCTACAAAATCCTCAGTGTAGCCCAACCCTGGTGGAAGCAGAGGATATTGAATTCCCAAGGAGTTTTGATTAGATGCTCATGTGCAAATTCAAGTTAGGAAGAGCTACCTGTGATTTCCCCTCCTCCTCCAGGACTGCAGGCATTTTTATTGTAAAACGGTAAGGTAAGAACAGAGTGTACGAGCCGGACCCGAGATGAGCTGTTCAACAAATGCAGTTGAATCTTCTGTTCTCATCACCACTATCATCGATCATCCATAAAGTGTAGGGATGTGCATACAAGCAAAATGGCTATTCTGCCACGCCTGGCCTGGCCTGGGCGTGGGAAAGCATTTGTGGGTGGGGGGAATGAACAAGACATGCCCTCCTGTCATTGGTAGGGCACATCCAGGCCTTGAGGTGGGGAGGGGGTGCAGAGGATTTAAAAGGAGACTCACCCCCTCCCTCCCTCCCTGTAGACAGTGTGGGCTTGCCTTTACACTGCCTTTACAGTGTGCCTTTACGGGGCTGAGTAGGAATTTTTTACTCATATACTGAATTGTACATGAGGTCTTTTTTGCCTACTTCGCACAGTAAGACAGTTTGAGAGTTTAAATAAGTTAATCTGCTTAAATTTGGTCACATTTATTTGGCGCTAGGTACGGGCATCCAGAGGGATTCCGAAATGGTGAGCATTCATGAGCGCTGTTCAAGGTGACTGGTAAGTCCGAGGCTCCCAGCTTTGAGCCCAGCGGCCTAGCTAGGGAGATAAGGCTTACCTTTGGGGCCAACCCTACTCATCCACTCTGAACCGGGTGGTCTGAGTTGGGAGTGACAAAGAAAGGCTCCCCTACCCCTCAAGGGGAGGCTTGTTGGAAGACGATTGGTGCAGCACCTGCCCACGGACCATGAATGTCTCGCCCGACCTGAGGGGCCTGTAAGCAGGCCATACTGGATGCTTTTCAACCCCCTTTGCAGATCGCTAAAGAAATACGTGGCCCTGTTTAAACCCAGCTATTGTTGTCTGTCTCGTTATTTATCCACCTACACTCCACAACTGAAGCTCTTCAAAATTCTCCATGTTTGATATTAAAGTTCATTCCATCTCATGCCCATAGCAGATTGTAATCTTTGGTTGTGAGGATTTTGCATGAAAATCTGTGCATATTTTCCACGCACATTCTCCCCCCCCCCGCCCAAATGTATGAGTGAATGGAGTGACGGCTGGAGGGGTTGCCCAACTCCCAACTCCCTGCAGTGTAGGCAGGGACAAAGAATTACCAATAGATTGCCACCACCTTTTATGTTCACCTCAGCTTAAGCCAGAGGTCTTTCAGACCCTTCAGGACTCACTCAGCATGCAGAAATAAGGACCCAAGCTGACACCTTCTGTTTAATCCCCAAATCTAAAACTCTAAACAGTAGAAAGACCAAAGAGAAGGTTCAGAAGTTAGTACCGAGGCTTAAGAGAGGAAGTTGCAGGAGTCCGGGAAGAGGGTGGAGTCCAGAGGAATCCCACCTGCTCAGCCTCCTGAGCTCATGTCTGTGCACCATCAGGCTTGCTCAACTCAGGGCACACCTAGTTGGTTCGCTGGGCACCCTTTTGCAGGACAAAAACGGCATTCAGGTTGTTTGTTTTTAAATATAACGTTGTGTCAATGACAGCCATAAAGGGGTTATTTCTACAACAGTACTGGTGTAAATGGTCCATGTTTGCAAAATGGTGGCTTGCGAGGGATCGGGTGGCTGCACAACACTTGCTGGGTGCCAGAGGACCATGTGGTGCCTTGTGTGGTGCACCGATCAGGGTGGCTGGTCAGCAGTGGTTCTGTGAGTGCTGCACAGTGAGAATGGAGGTGACTCTGCCAATAATAATAATAATAATAATAATAATAATAATAATTTCTAGTAAGAAAGCATACATGAATTTTAGCATTGTTGTGAAGTTTATTTACAGTGAGGAAGGGGAAAGGGATAAAAAGATGTCAAAATTTCAGAGACAATTGGAGAAAACCTGGAGGAATACTACGAACAATGCTACTGGCAAAAATAATGAAGCAATATGCAACCCTTTCTTATACTTTATACCTATACTATGGGTCTTTCCATTGGATGGGGCCCAATCCAGGTTCAAACAACTCCACAAGCTGGAAGAATGAATTTGTACAATGTAAATTTGCGCAAACGTGAAAAAAATCCAGTTCCATCAGTCAGCGGATGATGGACTGAAAGGCACTTTACAATCTGTGAAATATAGAGGGAAAAGATTTTTAAAAATCTGTCCATCTCTATGCTCAAGCACTTGAGAAATGTGAGGTAAGCCTCCTTAGCCAATTCCTATCTGGCTGGATAGTTTTCTCAGAGATAACCCTCCTTAGTTTATCATTGACAGGCGAAATAACTTCTTTAGCTTTCAGGAGGGGTGGAAAGGTCTCACCACAGCCTAGCTGAGATCTTTCAGTCTAATTTGGCAAGAATTCCATTCTGGCCTGACAAGGCTGGAGATTAAAACAACAGGTGATAATGCCCACAGGTGATTTAATGACTGTGGAAAGCTTTCCTAGCTCACAAAATGCAGTTTCCACAGACCGCTAAGTCTTAACTAGAAGAGCTATTTCTTGACCGTCTTCATCAGTTGTGTGCATCTTTGAAATGCATGCATTCTTCTCTCATTGATTAAAGGTCGTTTGTGCCCATTTCCCCAAACTGCACATTTTTCATGCCCATTCTTTTAACATATGCGTGCCATTGAATGTGTTTTGTTTGGGTCAGCAAATCAAATTACAAGCTCAAAAATGTCCCGACTTTGACCGCAGGTTTTGTCGGAGTCTGTGTTTGGTCCAGGAGACGCGAACTGGGTAAATGGTGATCAAAAATGAACTAAAACTCTTTTTTTTTTCACACATCCCTGATAAAGTGCTGGAAAAAATGTCAATCATGGTTCAAAAATTAAAAATTTATTTATTTATTTATTTATTACATTTTTATACCGCCCAATAGCCGAAGCTCTCTGGGCGGTTCACAAAAATTAAAATCATACTAAGACAATCAACAGGTTAAAAGCACAAATACACAATACAATATAAAAAGCACAACCAGAATAAAAACCACGCAGAAAAATTGATATAAAATTAAAATACAGAGTTAAAACAGTAAAATTTAAATTTAAGTTACAATTAAGTGTTAAAATACTGGGAGAATAAAAAGGTCTTCAGCTGGCGACAAAAGGAGTACAGTGTAGGCGCCAGGTGGACCTCTCTGGGGAGCTCATTCCACAACCGGGGTGCCACAGCGGAGAAAGCCCTCCTCCTAGTAGCCACCTGCCTCACTTCCTTCGGCAGGGGCTCACGGCAGGGGCTCACGGCTCAGCCCTAAAAGTCAGATCCCTGTAAATTGGTAACCCATAGCATCTGTCCCAACATTCAAATCAAAAGTGGTTAATTTCTGTTTAAATGTTTGCACATCAGCATATCATCATCATCGTCGTCATCATCATCATTTATTTCTTACCCACCTTTCCCTTTGGATCGAGGCGGGGAACAACATTAGTACAGGAATCAACACATCTTAAAAATTCATGATTTTACATAGATCTGGGTAGGCCTGCCAGAAAAGGCTAGTCTTCAAAGCTGCCTTAAAATCACAGAGAGAGTTAATTTTACGAATCTCCTCTGGCAGGCCATCCACAATCCGGGGGCAACAGAAGAAAACGTCCTCTGGGAAACTGATGTCAGCCTAGTTTTGGCTGACTGAAGTAGGTTCTCCCCAGAGGACCTGAGTGTGCGGGGTGGACTGTATGGGAGAAGGCGATCCCACAGGTAACCTGGACCCAAACCATGTAGAGCTTTAAAGGTAATGAGCAACACTTTGTACTTTGCCCAGAAACTAATTGGCAGCCAGTGGAGTGATTTTAATGTTGGGGTAATATGCTTTCTCCTAAATGTACTGGTGACCAACCCGGCTTCCATATTTTGAACTAGTTGAAGTTTTTGAACTAAGTACAATGGAAGCCCTATGTAGAGAGCATTGCAGAATTCAAGTCTTGAGGTTACCAGCACCTGCACTACTGTCTTTAGGTCTTCCAACTCTAGAAAAAGTCACAGCTGGCGCAACAGCCAAAGCTGATAGTAGGCACTCCTGGCCGTTGCATCGATCTGGGCTGTCATTTGGAGCGACGGATCCAGGAGCACCCCCAAACTGAGAACACAGTCTTTCAGGGGGAGTGTATCCCCATCCAGAACTGGTTGACATACTTCCAAACCTAGGTCAGAGCCCTTGACAGCAAGCACCTCCGTCTTGTCTGGATTCAGCTTCAGTTAGTTTTTCCTCATCCAGCCCATTACTGCCTCCAAGCATTCATTCGGAGGAGACACACTATCTTTAGCTGATGCTGTTGTTGAAGGCATAGAGAAATATATTGGGGTGTCATCATATAAAGATGAACAGCAGCCGATGCACCGAAGACCATCCATGTGCTCAATATTTGCTGGGCATTTCAGTAATTAATAATAATTAGGCTAAAACGTGTTGCTTTTCAGCTTCAAAATGCTAAGCAAATGCTGATTAATTACGCTTCAGCAAGGCAGGTTGGTGAGTTTTGTAACGTTTATTTAAAAGATTAAGATGCTTCCTCCCCCACCACAGACACACCTTGTCCCCCATGTCTAGCAATTAACACAAAGTAACAAATGCAATTTAATGCTATAAAGGAAAAGAATAAACATTTCTCCCCAGCACTATGATTTTAAAAAATGCATTTAATTAAGCCTTATTAAGGCACACCATATGCTTTGCGTATGTTGAACGTTGAAGTGTATACTTCCTCCTCAGGAAGTTTAAAACGTTTAGAAAGAAAATTGCACTACTCAACATGGACAGCACAGTGTGCTATTGATTCAAAATTACAGATGCAAGAAGCAATTATTATTAGGAAGACATTAGCATTCTAATAAGTGTTTGGACAAATTAATGACGCCTAATGACAGACTGTAGTGGCTAGGCTGAGTAACAAGCCTTCTCATTAAAGGCCATACTTTTTAATGTCCAGCAATTCCAAATCTGGTGCAGAGTTTAAAGCCTGGAGAATCAGGGTTTTCTTTTTTCCCCTCTGCTTAGTGGAAGGTGGTGGTTCCAATTTCAGTGGGGCTGCGAATCCATTCTGGGTTTCAGTCAGACTTAGCTGGAACTCTAAAGGACCTCTCCAAGGTCCTGAACACCAACTCAAAACCAAAGCTCAGCACCTTGGATAACACTTTTAAAGTTATACCTGGTTCGAACTGATACTTGGCATTTTATTTATTTATTTTATTCATTATTTATTTATTTATTTATTTATTTATTACATTTCTATACCGCCCAATAGCCGGAGCTCTCTGGGCGGTTCACAAAAATTAAAAACATTCAAAGTATAAAACAACAGTATACATAATATAAAATACAATATAAAAGCTCAACCAGATAAAAACAGCAGCAATGCAAAATTACAAATTTTAAACACCAAGTTAAAAATTATTTATAGACTGTTAAAATGTTGGGAGAATAAAAAGGTCTTCACTTGGCGTCTAAAAGCATATAATGTAGGTGCCAAGTGAACCTCCTTACGGAGCTCAGTCCACAGCCGGGGTGCCACAGCAGAGAAGGCCCTCCTCCTGGTAGCCACCTGCCTCATTTCCTTTGACAGGGGCTCGTGGAGAAGGACCCCTGAGGATGACCTTAGGGTCCGGGCAGGTACATACGGGAGGAGGCGTTCCTTCAGATAACCTGGCCCCAAGCCGTTTAGGGCTTTAAATGTTAATACCAGCACTTTGAATTGGGCCCGGACCTGGACTGGCAGCCAATGAAGCTGGAAAAGGACTGGCATGATGTGGTCTCGTCGGCCAATCCCTGTTAGTAACTGTGCTGCCTTGTTTTGTACCACCTGAAGTTTCTGGACTGTTTTCAAAGGCAGCCCCACATATAATGCATTGCAGTAATCCAAATGAGAGGTCATTACATTTTTATACTGCCCAATAGTCAAAGCATGGATTCACAGTCCCACTAAAATCAGAGCCACTGGGCACCACTGCTCAGACACACTGCAATATCTATTCCTCGGGTCCTGAGAGAGATTTTAGGGTCGGGCACTGTGGAGCGAGACCAATCAGGATGCATTGGGGACCCTTGTTTCTGCAGTCTTCTTCAATGTGGTGATGATCAGGGAGGTAAATCAGGAGTGGAGAACCTCTTTTGGAATGAGGGCTGGATTGCCGTCTGAGAAAAATCTCGGGGGCTGCATGCCAGTAGTGGCCATGGCCAGAGCCCAAAGTCAGTGTGACCAACCCACTGGGCTTCTGTTACCATCATCCCACCCAGCATGACCATTGGGCATGCTAGCTGGAAGGCATCTGGTTGGAGGAGTCTGCCCTAGACTTTTGACAGAGGCAGCTCCTTTCTCTCTCTTTCCCCATGTTTTTTTTTTTTTTTATTGAGCCGAGAGTTTAAATGCCTTAAAGTTTGTATGGCTTGTGAGTAGGTAAGTTACTGCCGTCTGGGGAGCTCTTCTGGTATTACCAAGTGATTATTATTATTATTTCCCCTCCAGTTACCATATCCAGAAGAGGAACGGGGGACTAATGAGACCCAATGAATCACAGGAAAAAAACACACTTTGCTCTGAACAAAAGGCTGATCTGACAGTTTGAGAAGAGGGTAAAATAAATACCTGCTGAGCATGTGCAAATAGGCTGTAAATTACCCAGAATTCTGCTAAATGAGACAGCTACTAGAGCATGAGATCTAAAGGAATCATTAGCTGAATTACTGCCCCTTCTGGGTATTCAAGTTCCTCTAATCTCCTTCGCATCAGGGGCCTCATTTAAATGAGCATTTTTTAAAAAAGTATTATTATTTTTACAATTACTTATGGCTTGAGCCTCACATCCTTGACCATGTTTTTATTATACTAATGATCTTCCATTTTCCAGGAATCAATCTGAGATATGAAGGATTAACAAGTGCAACATTCGAAAGCGTGGCATATAGGCGCCACTTGCAAATGGACATATATGATCTGTTTTTTATTGCAGCTTATGTATACTCTATTTTTTGCCTTTTTAGAATGTTGTAATAATCAAAACTGAGATCTTTAAAGCATATAGCTATATTAATGTTTTGTTTGTTTGTTTGTTTTAAAAAATACTATGGTTCTAGTTTGGCAGGATCTACACTACACAGTTTATAACAGATTTGACAACTGGTGTAGATCTGGCCCCTGTTTGCTTTGTTTAGTTGAAACCCACAACAAAAGAAATGATTTAAAAAAGGAAAAAGAACGAAAAAGAAAGAAACAAGAGCAGAGTCTTAGGACTTAAGGTTGAAAACAGATCTCACATTGGCCCTGTTCAGAAGACACCTTAAACTATGGCTTTAACCATAGTGGTTATGCTAGAAAGTCAGGCCGTGTTCAGACGACACCTTAAACCATGGCTTTAACCATGGTGAATAAGGTTTCCTGGCTTAACCACCATGGCTAAAGTTGTGGTTTAAGGTGTCTTCTGAATACACCCCAGCTTTCTGGCTTAACCACCATGGTTAAAGCCGTGGTTTAAGGTGTCTTCTGAATGGGGGCCAATGAGTGCCACAAAATGTTAACATGTGCTTTAGGTGAATGCTCAGTCCTCTTTGGGTGATTTTGACAACACCCACCCCACCAAAGAACTATTTTATATTTCTGCAAACTTTGGTGTTCCCCCAGGCCTGTTGATATCTCCCTTGTGTGTATAGGAATTTCGGAGAAATCTGTTTTGGGGGAGTCTGATGAGTTTTCCAAGGTTCAGCCCTCTGGACTTTGTTCCAGTTGATGCTGCCCAACTTGGCCCGAAGGGAGTCAGGCCAGTTCATGGATTTTCCAGGCATTTTGTGCCTCCTCCCCCCCACTGTAGGTTCAGCACTTCGAACAAATTTCTCAGCAATTCATCTGTACTGTGTGCAAATCGCACAGATCGTTTGCCCAAATTGATCACAGCTGGTCAAGTAATCAATGTATTGGTATTATTTGACTATCAGAGGATGGTGGGGGAAGCATGCCATTTGAATTTTTTGTCTGAGAGCATCATCACACAGGGAAAAATTGTGTTTGTGTACCATCACTTCTCTGCTCATACGTTTGTCCCTCATTACTTCCTCTTTTGAAAGAAGAAGTAAACAACATTCCCATGGCCCATTCAGAGGGCCGTTTTGATCCCGCTGCTTCTCCTGCACACAGCAGGAGATAGCAGCAACTTCCATCTTTAAAAATAAGTCTGCTTTACTAGGGTATTGTTGTTTTTGTGATCCAAGGAAGGTTAGAAAGGGCAGGAGGTGCATGGGAGGCAGATAATGTTGTGAGAGGGACCCACAAAAATCTGTGAGTGCCCAACAATGAGCAAGCATTAAAAATGCTTGTCTGATGGAGCTCTCAGACAACTGGTTTACTTCTGGTTTACAGCAATTTTTCATCATGATTATGAAGGTTACGTGGCAACTGTGCTGGCTGTGTTAGACTTCATAAGAGATGAATAACTAGATTTCCCTTCCTCTTTTACAAATTCGTAGGCCAAAATGGACTCAAAGAGTGTACTTCTTAAGTTACCTTACGTTTCTTTTGGATGCATGATACATATTGCACCTCTTCCCTTATTTAAGAGGACAAACCTTTTCTTTCAAGAGACACTGTAGAAATGTGTGGGGGGTGATGGGATTACAAAGGGAACTGTAAGTAAATCTATGGAAAAACAACAATTACAGAAAATACCTGTCCAGTTGCTGGTGGGCATGTGTCAAAATTTAAACTCCAGTGAATAAGCCATCTCTTAACCTTTCTAACTCAACATTGACGTGGGCCATCCTCAAACCCTTCTCTCATACACTGACAAATTTCAGATCAGTCTGTTGAGTTGTCCCCCCTCAGTATAAATCAAATAACCTGTTAACCCCTCATTTCTTTTTTATAATGCACTAGCAAATGGACCCAGTTTTGCATGGGTGGGAATAGCCCTTGCATTGAGACCTTCAAGCAGACTTACACAGCTACTAAAGTTGGATACACTGTGCCCACCCCACCTGAGTGAAGGTACACCACTAGGAACAGCTCCACCCATGGTGCACCTCTTTAGCCCCTGAGGGAGGGGATCTGATCTGGAGCAGGGCTGCCCCATAGCAGGGGGAAGATCAGGTATATAACCATGTCCTTCAACCAGCTACTCCATTGCAGCTTCAAACTGTATGGAGTGCAGAGCTATGTGCTAGTTATTGAAGCCTGCCCCTAGTAGATGAACATTTAACTGCAGGCTTCAACCACATGGACACACTTAAATGAATTGAAATTAATGCATATTAAAAACCAAGTGACACTGAAGTGCACATTCTTTAGGTTCCCTTAGTAGATATGCTATATTTCAGGTGGCTCGCTTTCATGACCTTGGAGCTATGATGATGACAGACAAATAGACCGATGGACATAGACCCAACAGGCCTGTTCAGATGACATGCTAAGGAATGGTTAGGCTGTTAACCCTTTTGCAGCAAATGGTTGGTGAGCATGTTTAAACTCTGGTTACTTAGCCACCATGGTTAGGAATGGTTCACATGACATGCTAATTTTATTTATTTATGTATTTATGTATTTATTTATTTATTTATTTATTTATTTATTTATTACATTTTTATACTGCCAAATAGCTAAAGCTCTCTGGGCGGTTCACAAAAATCAAAACCATAATAAAACAACCAACAGTCTAAAAACACAAAAACAAAATACAGTATAAAAAGTACAACCAGGATAAAACCATGGAGCAGAAACTGATATAAGATTAAACTACAGAATTAGAACAGTAAAATTTAAATTTAAGTTAAACTTAAGTGTTAAAATACTGAGAGAATAAAAAGGTCTTCAGCTGGTGACGAACGGAGTACAGTGTAGGTGCTAGGCAGACCTCTCTGGGGAGCTCATTCCACAGCCGGGGTGCCACAGCGGAGAAAGCCCTCCTCCTAGTAGCCACCTGCCTCACTTCCTTTAGCAGGGGCTCATGGAGAAGGGCCCCAGTAGATGATCTTAAGGTCCAGGCAGGTACATATGGGAGGAGGCGTTCCTTCAAATAACCTGGCCCCAAACCGTTTAGGGCTTTAAATGTCAATACCAGCACTTTGAATTGGGCCAGGACCTGGCTAAGCCATAATGTTAGCTCAAAATGCTTAACCACCATGGCTTAGCATGTTGTCTGAACTGGGTCAGCATCTTTCATGATTATAGGTAATCATATAGTTAAAATGTGTGGTTAAAATTTGCTTGCTCCAGTGCTGAATCATCATGCCAGTTCTGGTTGAAATCGACCAAACAGTACTGAAGCTTTAAAAAAATCGATTGGCCACCATTTTGTCTCAAGATAGCAGGTGAAATTTTCACTATGCCTAAAGCCATCCCCGACAGAGGTAGAGGGAAATCCTAAATGTTTCATAACAATCGGATGTACAATTTTTCAGTCCATCCACAACATACAAACAAACACTCCCTTTATACATATACAGATAAATAAGCATGTGATTCTGCCATCTCGGCCTTAACATAGGACCCCAACTGTATATCTATATATTATAGAGATATAGTTCTATAGAGGAAATGCATTGGAAATGTTTGCTTCTGAACATTAGGTACATTATTCCAAGTATTATTCCCCAATGTTCAAGTACGCTATCCACTCTTCTTCAATAAGAGGTGAGGGTACTTGAAGTGGTAACACGTCCAAATGAAAGCCTCATGTCAGCAGCATAAGTGATCTAAGGACACAGCTGAATTTTGCCCACATGGACTGATCTTGTGCTTTACACAGTGTATGTATTTAGAGGATAAAAGAGGAACTTCAATCAAAGCGGCTTATTCTTCCTGTCTGGCACAGGAAAAGGTCTAGGATGCTTATTTATGGGGTGATCACGGCACGGCAATGAATAGGCTGTAATGAAAATGACCCATTTGGCCTTCCAAGCCTGGACATGAAGGACCAATTAAAGCTACTTCAGAGTTCTGCTTTCACCGAACAGAAATAGCCATCGATTACAATGTTCCTGAAACTGAAGCGACTGGGTTTCTTTGAAGTACTTGAAGCCATGGCAATTGTGAACGTATATCTGGTGAGACCATTTGTAGATGTTGTTTTAAAGGGGTGGTTTTTGAGCTGTGTTCCAAGGATCCCTAGGGCAGGTCAATGAGAAGATTGCCGGTGGTGGCCAAACTGTTAGAAAGCCAGCTTGCTCATTTCCCCTACTATGCACAGGCCACAGGAGAGGGCCAGGTGGCGAGATCTGGGCTCCACAATTCAAGAAGGATGCAGACAAGCTGGAGCATGTTCAGAGGAGGGCAACCAGGATGATCAGGGGTCTGGAAACAAAGCCCTATGAAGAGAGACTGAAAGAACTGGGCCTGTTTAGCCTGGAGAAGAGAAGATTGAGGGGAGACATGATAGCACTCTTCAAATACTTAAAGGGTTGTCACACAGAGGAGGGCCAGGATCTCTTCTCGATCCTCCCAGAGTGCAGGACATGGAATAATTGGGCTCAAGTTAAAGGAAGCCAGATTCCAGCTGGACATCAGGAAAAACTTCCTGACTGTTAGAGCAGTACGACAATGGAATCAGCTACCTAGGGATGTTGTGGGCTCTCCCACACTAGAGGCCTTCAAGAGGCAGCTGGACAACCATCTGTCGGGGATGCTTTAGGGTGGATTCCTGCATTGAGCAGGGGGTTGGACTCGATGGCCTTGTAGGCCCATTCCAACTCTGCTGTTCTATGATTCTATGATTCTATGTCAGTTGACACAGGGTAATAGCTGGGCATAACCACCATCTCACAGAAACTGAGAGCAAGCCTGAGAACATGCCTCATACCAAGGCAGACCAGCATTGGTCCATCTAGCTCGGTGCTGTCTAATCCAATTGGCAGTGGCTCTTCAGGATTTTAGACAGGAGTCATTTTGCACTTTAACTAGAGAAACCGGGGATTGAACTCGGTAGCTTCTGCATATAAATTATATGCTCTGCCATTAAGCTATAGAGCTGCATGTCGGTTCGTCAGATAAATAAACATAGAAAGGTCCCCTGAGGGATACCAAACTGGAAGACCACCATTTTAAAATGATTCAGGTTGTTGTGGCTCACTTGCTCATTATTTCATCAATATAGGCCCCAGCATTCTAACTCTCCAGTATTTATTTATTGAATTTATATCTTGCTTTTTTCCTCCAAGGAACCCAAGGCGGGATACATAATCCTCCTCCTCTCTGTTTTATCCTCGCAAGGGCTTTCTCCGCTGTGGCACCCCGGTTGTGGAATGAGCTCCCCAGAGAGGTCCGCCTGGCTCCTACACTGTACTCCTTTCGTCGCCAGCTGAAGACCTTTTTATTCACTCAGTATTTTAACACTTAATTTTAACTTAAATTTAAATTTTACTGTTTTAACTCTGTATTTTAATCTTATATCAACTTTGCTGTGCGGTTTTATCCTGGTTGCGCTTTTTATATTGTATTTCGTAATTGTGTTTTAACCTATTGGGTGTTTTACTGTGGTTTTAATTTTTGTGAACCGCCCAGAGAGCTTCGGCTATTGGGCGGTATAAAAATGTAATAAATAAATAAATAAATAAATAAATAAATAAAACAACCCTGTGTGGTAGGTTGGGCTGAGAGGATGTGACTGGCCCAAAGTCACCCAGTGGGTTTCCATGGCAGAGTGGGTACTAGAACCTGGATCTCCCAACTCCCAGTCCAACACTGTAGCCACTACGCCACACTGGCTCTCTGACAAAGCTCATTACTAAAACCTGTCCTGGAAGATCCAGGCACCAGGTGCCTGGATCTAGGAGCCACCTGCCATTTTACTTTCCCACAATGCCCCTGACATAGCATCACTCATGGAGGATAAGACTATCAATGGCTGCTTATCCTGATGGCTATATGCTACTCCCAGTATCAGAGATTGTGTGCCTATATAGAAAGATGAGAACAAGTTTCTCCCTCCCTCTCTTGTTATATTAGAACCCCAGGCTACCCAATGAAGCTGAGAGATTGAGGACAGATAAAAAGAAGGACTTCTTCCTATAGCACATCACTAAATTGTGGAATTTGCGACCACAAGATGTAGTGATGGCCACCAACTTGCATGGCTTTAAAAGGAGATTAGACAATTTCATGGAGGTTAAGGGTGTCACTAGCTACTGGTCATGATGGCTACACATTAACGGACTTCCAGTATCAGAGGCAGTATGCCTCTCAGCACCTGTTGCTGGGGAACATGAGTGGGAGGGTGCTATTATAATGTCCTACTTGTGGGTTGCCCACAGGCAGCTGGTTGGCCACTATGAACAGCATGCTGAACCACATGGACCTTTGGTCTGATCCTGCATAGCACTTCTAATGTTGTTAAAATGGAGGGGGAGGCAGAGAGAGGGACAGTTGGATGCATTGTGGGAAATTTCAGTGCTCCCCTAGTGGATATTGCAGAATTGTCCTCTGCCAGCTGCTGTTGCCCATCTTCAAGTAGGCCTGGGGCCCCACCAACATAGGAGATGGCCTCCCAGAGGACACAGGGAAGAGTCCCGAGTTCTATCTCCTCCAGCATTCTGCTGCTGACATTGGCCAGGGGGATGTTTCTGAAAAGCTCAAATGCAGACTGCCAAGGCATCAGCCCCCTCTGTATCATTTTCTTATTCAGACTTATACCGACTCCACAAGTAAGGGTTCCATTTTGGCTCTCTTTGATGGGCACGGGTTGCATTCCTACTGGAAG
The DNA here is from genome assembly GCF_023053635.1 of Elgaria multicarinata webbii. Classification (NCBI taxonomy): domain Eukaryota; kingdom Metazoa; phylum Chordata; class Lepidosauria; order Squamata; family Anguidae; genus Elgaria; species Elgaria multicarinata. The sequence continues at coordinate 10,873,060 of NC_086180.1, forward strand.
GGCTTCAGCTCAGTTCTCAGCTTCGTTTTTACACTGACGGAAACGTTTTAAGAGACAGAGACACAGCACGGATTTAAATTATTTAGAGGCCAATAATTTAAATATAAATTATTTACCAGTGTATTCTCCTCTGTTGTCGAGACTCAGTTCTGCCCCATGAATGAGGATGGCACGCAGATAAATACGGGAGGACACTGAGCCATCTCTCTTTGTATCGCAGGAGCTTTTTGCACACGCTGAAGGCTTAATTGGCGTTGACAAAGCCCTTCCCGAACAGAAGCACAGGAATGCGCTGAACCATTGCTTTGGAAAATTACAATGCTGAGCTGAAAGCAGGCACTGATTTAGTGGCGGTCAGGACAATTTGTCCATATTGCTTGCAAAAGAATGTCCACTTATCCACACACATATACTTATGTGCTTTTCCTTTGAGTGCACTTTTATCCCGCCCTTCCTCCAAAGAGCTTGTGCTCTCTCTCTGCTCTCTCTCCCAGCCCTATGTATCTTTCCAACTGTCCGGTGAGGCAACTTGAGTATTTATTAAATTAAAGAAAGATGTTATCAGTAATGCCCCCCACACAGCCAAATCTGTTGGGCTGTGAGGTTTTTTTTTAGAATGCTGGAGGACACATCATGTCATCTGTAATGTCATTGTATCTCATTCCACTCACTTAAATACCTCTGATTGGTGTGGAATCACCTGTATGGATAATTCAGGACAGAGAAAATAGCAGGGACTGATGGGTGAGAAACTGATGCCAAAGCAGCACAATACAATACAGATATGGAGATTGTGGGAAGTAACCTCCCAGCACCAAAGTAGAGCTGGTATCATGTTTGAGGATCTCTTAGTGCCCCCTCTCCCATTTGCACACACACCCAAGTTCACAGGACAAATTTCCTTGTACCACAGGAAACAGCAGAGTTCTTCTCCTCCTCCTTTTTCCTCCTTCTCCTCCTCCTTCTTTGTAAGGAGCAGAAAGTGCCTGAGTGTGGAAGCCTCCTGGCATTCCCCATTTTGATTGCCCCACAATGCCCTGGGTATTGTGTTAATCCATTGGTGGCCAGCATATTTTTTTATGGCATCTGCCACTTCATTTCCCTAAAATGCTCCAGACTAATGCAATTCCTGGGACACTGAGGAGAAAACAAAATGGTGGCCACCAAAGTGTGGCTGCCGGAGCACAATGCCCTTGGATGGGAACACATGGGCAGGCAGGGAGGCGTCAGCGCAGTGGTCATGCTGTAGTGGGGGGGAGTGGCCTACAGCAGCTTCCCAAGGATAATACATGCTAGCAGACCTGTCCTACACCAAAGCCATGGGAGGCAAGAAAAGGGTCATGTAGCAGAAGAAGGAAAATGGGTGGAAGGCACTTTGAGAAGTGAACTATGGAGGGACAGCGGCCCTATCAAGAAGCTGGAAAGCAGCTCATCCAGGAGAAGGGGAGTGGAGGCTACTGGTGTCAGGGCAGCAAGGTGGGTAAGCATCAAAAATCAACAAGAAAAAGGGAGAAACATCTCAAGACGCTGTAGACAACTTTATTGTGAACCAGCCCAACGTGTTTCAGCCGCTTGCTTTCTGTTTGGCCTTCTTCAGGGGGTTGTATCAAAGTCTGCAGAAATTATTTAAAACAGGTTCTCTTGTGCCTATCCTTGTCCCCAGGGTAAAGTTGTCTACAGCATCCTGAAACGTTTCTCCCTTTTTCTTCTACAGGAAAGAGCACCAAATCTGAGCAAGGGCTGATTCGTGAGTAGGGATGCTGACGCAATCCGCAATGGATTCAAATGAGTTTGGATTTCTATGAATCCAGCCTGCAGATCTGCAGCGGACTGGCTTTTTCCAAATCACATAGGAGCATTTTTTCTCAGGGGTGTCACTGATGTGTGTCACTGATACACATGGGTACAAATGCCCATTAACTAATGTGCATTAATGCAAGAAGTGAATATTGGTGCTAATAAAAATAGAGTAGGTAGAATGAAACTCCATTTTTAAAATCAGATTCCATCCAGGGGCACAGAATGAAAGGCACCTGACAGTCGGAACGGATTCAACAATATCCGTACATCCCTACACATGAGGGAGAGAAGATGAGGAGCAGGATCCAAAATAAGAGCAGCTTCAAGAGCTGCCTATAAGAGGGAAAAGGGGGGGGGAGTTGTCCCGAGCAGCTCCTGGACAGGGAGTGTGGATATATGTTAACAGCAGTCCTTCCTTCTGAGGCCTTGGGACCCTAGTTCACTAGGGTGGGGAGATTCCCTGGACCATAACTATAAGAAAACTGTCAAGTCCCTGCCCCAAGGTGCATACAAATGACAACAAGTGATCTTATGTGTATTTGTTTGGGTAGCGGGGAGAGGTTTAAGAAGGTGGAGCAACAGGTGGCAAATGCAAACACAGATTTTCAGCTGCTAAACTACGACAGCAATCCTCTGGGTTTATAGACAAGCCCAGTAATTGGCCATAGAAGGTTGGAGCGGGCTCACTTTATCAGACTGAATTTGTCACACTCTGAAAATACTTTCAATCCCATTAAGCGTTTCATTGCTGGGTTCTTTTTATTGACACTTGTAGTTTAAAAGAAATGAATGATGTTCAAACTACAAGGTGGTATATTATTATTATTATTATTATTATTATTATTATTATTATTAATTTGCAAGTGAAGGTGAAAAGGCAATGCAGCACACTCTGGACGACAGCAGCACAAAATGGGTGTCTGTTTCACAGGAACAAAGTGAATATTCTCCATAAAAGTCTGCTTATATTGCAGTCAGCAATGGAGCGCCTATTAACACGGGCAGGCAGCCACCTGCATTTATTTTTTCAGGGTTAATCTACCATTGAATATGGCTTATGTATTATTTGCTTTCTCATTAAGGTGACACTCAGTCTTGAAATATTTACCTGCTAGTGGTCATGCACGGAAAATTATGTAAGGCTGTAACTTCCAACTGTGCAAGACTCAAGGGAATGGATGGCGCTGGAGGAAGCAGCAACATTATTGTTTATTGTTTATATGGCACCATCAATGTGTGCTGTTCCTTTTAAAACAGTAAAAATATAGTCCTAGCCTCAACGGGATGTCATAGTCCTGGACCCCAAGCGCTCATCCTCAGAGGATGAGGCGCCTAAATTAATGGATCAGGGAGAAGACTTGATTACAGAAGGGCACCATGAGGTTCCCACACCCTTAAGACCTAGTTCTTCAGAAAGCCCCCAAAGACCACCTCCCTTGTGTCCAGAGAAGGTCATTATGGTCATCCTTGGATTCTGAGAACTTTAACCATGAAGATACCACCACACCAGGGCCGGTGCCAGTCTATTTTGCACCCTAGGCAAGGTGAGCTACTTTCACCCCACCCCACCCCCCAAAAATGCCAACTTTGATTTTTAAGAAGATATGTTGCCTGGAAAAAATAAGAAGCACAAAACTTGAAACTGCTAAATTTATTTTAGAGTGCAAGAAATACGTCAAACAAATTGGAAAGGAACGTCTATGGGTCTAAAATGCATTACTTAATAGGAATATCACCTCCAAATCATCCCCCACAGCTCACGCACATGCACACTCAGCATCACTCACTCCAAACAAACACACGCATGAACACATGCATTCACTCAAAGTCCCCCTGCACCCTATTCACCCATACATTCTCTCTCTCTCTCTCTTCCGGGTGCGTTCGGAAGTCTGAACATGGAGCTGCCCCACCATCTCGCCCGCCCAGGCCCGGCTGAATTCTCGGGCCAGGCTGGCTGACAGCCAAAACGTGTGAGTGCTGTGCTGCGCCCAGCGTCCCTCTTAGCTTGGTGCTCTAGGCGGCCGCCTGAGTGGCCTCTATGGTAGCACCGGCCCTGCACCACACTGTAGCCACTTTGGTGCTGTGGCAGCCTTAGGCTGCTGAAATGAACCACACAATTTTAAGGCAGAAGGAAATAGTGAATAGGGTGGTTGGGATAACCAGCCTAAAGGAAGCCAAAACCTTATTTAAGGCCTTAGCTAGACCTAAGGTTTATCCCGGGATCATCCCTGCCTGCTCCCAGGATATCCTGTGTGTCATTTACATGAACAGGGATGACCCCAGGACAATCCTGGGATAAACCTTAGGTCTAACTAAGGCCTATGGCTCAGTCATAATTTGCTGCTTATTGGAGCAACATACAGGTAAGGTTTTCTGGCTTCTAGTGCCTGTGGTACGGCTCTGTTCCCTGGCTCTCTTGGGAAACCTGACTCCTGCTTAGTCAGAATCCACTCAACCTGACGTTCACCAAGTCCCCAGTGATCTGGACCTCATAGGGCCCAATGATACCTGGTCCTCATGGCAACAAAAGGGGGCCTGCTGATTTTTTTTATTTTTTTATTTATTACATCTTATACCACCCAATAGCCGAAGCTCTCTGGGCAGTTCACAAAAATTAAAACCATGAAAAGCATAATAAAACAACCAACAGTCTAAAAATACAATATAAAAAGCACAACCAGGATAAAACCAGACAGCAGAAATTGATATAGATTAAAATACAGAATTAAAACAGCAAAGTTTAAATTTAAGTTAAATTTGGTGTTAAAACACTGAAAAAGTAAAAAGGTCTTCAGCTGGCGATGAAAGGAGTACAGTGTAGGTGCCAGGCGAACCTCTCTGGGGAGCTCGTGCCAGAGCAGAGAAAGCCCTCCTCCTAGTAGCCACCTACCTCACTTCCCTTGGCAGGGGCTCACAGATAAGGGCCCCTGTGGATTTACAGAACAGGAGCTAAATTCTAAAAATGGCAACAGGGCTTGGTAAAGAGAAAACAGAGGAAGATGGAGGGAAGAGTAAACAGGGAATGGAGGAATGTTGGATTCAGTTACACATACTTGGACTTAGTTTACTTTGGGAAGGAGGATTACAGGTTGAAGCAAAGACTATGTATGTGGATTTCATATGCAGAATTTTGAGACACACTAAAATATACGTAATTTCTGATAACTGATTGAACTGAGGGGGAAATCCTTGTTTTTCATGAACATATTTTTGATGAACTGCCTCCTATTGTGACATTTTTTGTGGGCAATTGCTTCAAACTTGTGGAAGCTTTGCTCTCAGTCTGTGTTGACTTTGTTGCCCCTCAGTGACACTAGCCGATGACTTTAATTGATTGGCTACATAGCATCATGGCAGCATTGTGCTCACAATGTAATCCTTGATTGGCTAGTATCATACATGGGACACATCTAGGAAACATTGCCCTCACTTGGAATTGTGAACCAGTACTGCTGGCAGTAGACTTTGCTAGACGCAACACACAAATAACCAGCCTAAATGAAGCCAAAACCTTATTTAAGGCTCAGACGCAATTTGCTGCTTGTTGGAGCAACATACAGGTAAGGTTATTAGCATATAGTCAAATCTACTTGGCATCATATTGTCATCACATCAGCAATAAGCAGAACATGAGTGCGACAGCATGTTCCTCAGCAACTGGTGTAGCATAATGCCTCTGATACTGGAGGTAGCATATAGCAATCAGAACTAAAAGGTTTTGATAGCTTTCTCCTCTATGGATTTGTCCAATTCCCTTTTAAAGCTATCCAAATTGATAGCCATCCCTACATCTTGTGGAAGTGAATTTCTATAGTTTAACTATGTGCTGTGTGAAATACTTCCTTTTCACTGCCATTTTCACTTACAGCTCTCTTTTTCCCTTTTATGTATAGCTCTGCTCTCATCTTGCATTAAGAAAAAAAAAGTTATTCAGTGGCCCAGTCCCCTCCAAACTCCTAGTATAATGACTACTCTCACAAGGACAACACATATAGTATATTCCAGGATGATAGGGATGGGGAAAGTAAAGGAGTGAACTGTTGGGCAAGGATACATCAGGGTCAGGAAGGGCTCACATTGAGGAGAGCGATCAGTAGAATGCCAGTTCAGTTTTGAGCTCTCTAATTAAAATTGGCCCCAATGATGAATCAACTAAAGGTGTAGTTGATTAATCTACAGATCAACCCAGTTAAACCTGCACCCTCATTTCAATGTGCAACAAACCTATGCAGAAGACATTGCAAATAGAGGCAGGTTTAATGTCCGTGTCTACACTGGACAACATTTGGTAGCCATTTCAGAGATCTTCAGACCTTCCTGATGGAAGGTTGGAGAATAATCTTGTCATGAAGCACTGCCCTCAGTCAAGCCATGAACAATCTGGAGTTATGTCAGCAGCAGATTCATCTGTGACATACTGTTCCTGGTTGAGAAATGACAATGGAGGGTTCACACACACACATACCCAAAAAGTGTGGACGTGTCTCTGGGGTTTGTTGGCTAATTCCTCCCTTCACCACCAGTGTATCTTGCAACTATGGCCCTTTCTAGACCTAAGGGTTTTCACAGAAAAATGGAGAGATGGTCCCTGCTTGCTCCCGGGATCCTTTGTGTGGCATTTAGATGAACAGGAACAATCCCAGGACGATCCCAGGATATAGGGCTGGTGTAGATATGCCCTATATTCCCCTAATGTAGAAACATAGATTCCCCCTTTCCCAGCTCAAATAAAGGAGATCTATGTAAGTGCATCAGTATTTCTGTAGGGCCCTTTCTCAGATATAGGGAGTGAGAAGGTGATGTTGCTCACATGGGCCCACAAACTCCTATGAATGTGGGTCATCTGAACCCCTCTAATCTGAACTACTACCTTTCCTCCGTAATTGGTCTGCTAAAGCTGATTGTCACTTACACATGATAATGTGTAGAGTTGCAGCCACCTCGTTGATTATTGTTAATTAAATTCCAGGTGTATGTGCATGTTAAGGATGGGAGAATCAGAAAAGCTGATTGAGTTTCTCCAGTTTTCACCCCAAAGCTTGATTCACCTCGTTGGTTTTCCCAATTATGAGTTCTTTTTTTGGTTATTGTTGTGCATTTTGCAATGCTGCTTTTTAAAGTGTGCACCCAAATGCACATTTCCCTCAATGCACATTTATTTATTTATTTTATTTACAATATTTATTTATTTATTTATTTACAGTATTATTTACATTTAAAAAAAAATGCAAGATTTTCTATTTTTTCGAGAGTGAAAACAAGCTCATGAATATATGAGCATTTCCCAAAAAACATGCTCATATTCGCCTTTGGAGATGCAAACGAGACAAATTCTGTTCTAGCATAAATCAAAATTAAATTCTCATACGTAGCATGTGTGTGCAATTCCTTCTGTAAGTGTAGCACATGATAAAGGGAGGGTTACCTCTTCCCTTCCCAGCCTCAATCAGCACAGGGTACCAATGTCAACTTTTTTTTTCTAAACCCCCATGCCATGTGGGAGAAGTGACTGTTGTATTTCCAAGCCCTCCTGCTGTGATACAGGATAATAAAGAGGTCTGCTAAGTAATCCACAAAATTTTACTCAGCAAATAAACATCTCTTCACACTTGAAGGGAGAGTAAAGACTAGGAACTTCCTTCTGGGCTAAAAATTGGTTGACCTAAGCTAGACAATTGTCCTTCCAACAAAAGTAGGGTGACCATATGAAAAGGAGGACAGGGCTCCTGTATCTTTAACAGTTGTATTGAAAAGGGAATTTCAGCAGGTGTCATTTGTACATATGGAGAACCTGGTGAAATCCCCTCTTCATCACAACAGTTAAAGCTGCAGGAGCCCTGCCCTCTTTCAAATCTGGTCACAGAGCTTCGGCTATTGGGCGGTATAAAAATGTAATAAATAAATAAACAGTATAGCTCCTGCAGCTTTAACTGTTGTGATGAAGAGGAAATTTCACCAGGTGCGACATGCATACAAATGACACCTGCTGAAATACCCTTTTCTATGCAACTGTTAAATAAAAAGGAGCCCTGTCCTCCTTTCCATATGGTCACCCTAAACAAAAGGGAAGTTTTTTTTCTAGGAGCTACTTTACTTCAGGGAGGGTTCCTCTGAAGAAGCTTTGGTGAGAAGCTAGCTGAGCTGATCACTTCTTGCTTTCTTTTACCTTCGCCCATTTGGGTCTGTGGAGGAGTTTGGGACTGGTCAACTCTGAAGTTGCTTTCCCCTCTGAGGAAAGCTGAGTTCCCACAGACTCTGAGTTGTTAGCATTTTCTCTGATAAAGTCTGCTGAAGATTCATCCCTGGCTCCTGAAGTGCTTTGGAGAATCTCCTCCCCCACTACCTGTGTTGGCTGGTTCATTTCTAGCCTTGTTTGTTCTGTTTCAGAATCTGATTCTGATTGGTAGCCTGAAACTCCTTCCCCCACACTAAGGGGAACACAGTTGTCACACAGAGGAGGGCCAGGATCTCTTTTCAATCCTCCCAGAGTGCAGGACACGGAATAATGGGCTCAAGTTACAGGAAGCCAGATTCCGGCTGTACATCAGGAAAAACTTCCTGACTGTTAGAGCAGTACGACAATGGAACCAGTTACCTAGGGAGGTCATGGCCTGTCCCACACTCGAGACAGTCAAGAGGCAGCTGGGCAACCATCTATCAGGTATGCTTTCGGGTAGATTCCTGCATTCAGCAGGGAATTGGACTTGATGCCCTCTTCCAACTCTACTATTCTATGATTCTATGACTCCGCCCCCACTTCCGGTGGTACAACAATGGAACCAGTTACCTAGGGAGGTTGTGGTCTCTCCCACACGAGAGACAGTCAAGAGGCAGCTGGGCAACCATCTATCAGGTATGCTTTAGTGTGGATTCCTGCATTGAGCAGGGAGTTGGACTCGATGCCCTCTTCCAACTCTACTATTCTATGATTCTATGACTCCTCCCCCACTTCCTGTGTTGGCTGGTACATTTCTAGTCTTGTTTGTTTTGGTTCAGAATCTGATTCTAATTGGTAGCCTGAAACTCCTTCCCTCACACTAAGGGGAAGAAGCTGGATCTCAACAGTGACTTCCATCCTAGAGATGGAAGAGGTGGTCCACAGGGTACATTTACAGTAGGAACTACACACAGTCTTCCATGCATGTGATTTAATTACTGCTATGATAAATATTTTGAGGCTTTCATTTTTGGCAACGTGTGTGTGTGTGGTGGGACAATTGAAATAAAGTCCCCCATGAAGGAGGCTGAGGAGAATTTTTGAGAGGTGGGGCTTCTGATTAAAGTACAGGAGGTAACTGAGGGAGTCTCCTTTAAATAATAATAATAATAATAATAATAATAATAATAATAATAATAATAATAATAATAATAATTTCTTACCCACCTCTCCCTCTGGATCGAGGTGGGAAACAACATAGAATACAAAAATATTATAAAATTCATAAAACTGTAAAAATATTATAAAATATTTATTATAAAATACATAAAACATGTAAAACTAATACATTATTAAAATAACAGCCAGACATCTTAAAATTCAACAGGGTAGGACAACTGGAAGAGATCAGTCTTTATTGCTTTTTTATATTCAGGCCTTAGCTAGACCTAAGGTTTATCCCGGGATCATCCCGGCCTGCTCCCGGGATATCCTGTGTGTCATTTACATGAACAGGGATGAGCCCGGGACAATCCCGGGATAAGCCTTAGGAATAATAATAATTTATTTATTTATTTGTTACTCGCCTCTCTCTCTGGATCAACGCAGGGTACAACACAAATAAAAACACCATAAAATACATAAAACTAATTCAAATGTTTAAAACCAGTGCATCATTAAAAGCAGCACACCATTAAAAGGGCATCTTAAAATTCAGCTGGGTGGGCGCGCCGGAAGAGATCAGTCTTTATGGCTTTCTTAAATTCTGGAAGACTTAAGTTGACGAATCTCTTCCGGCAGGCCATTCCACAAACTGGGAGTGGCAGAAGAAAAGGTCCTCTGGGTAGTAGTCTAGCTAAGGCCTCAGAAAGACTGTTAAGTTGGCGAATATCTCCCAGCAGGCCATTCCACAGTCTGGGAGCAGCAGAAAAGAAGGTCCTCTGGGTAACAGTTGTCAATCTAGTTTTAGCTGGCTGAAGTACATTCTTCCCAGAGGACCTGAGTGTGTGGGGTGGATTGTACAGGAGAAGGCAATCCCACAGGTAACCTGGACCCAAACCATGTTAATCGTAAAACACCTCACAAACTGAAACTGTGTTGCAGGGCTCTTCACACAGGCTTTTAATAAGATAGCATTTTCTAGAATGCACAGAAGACCGTGTGACATTGCGTGGTCTCTTGCGCATTCAGGAACTGCTGTTGGGCTGAAAGTCTCTATGCTAAGGACCCTGTGATGGTGCAAACAAGAACTGGGGTTTTAGAGCTTATGGGGAGAAAGCTAAAAAGGGGGGTTCCTGAAAATCAATGTCGGCAGAGCACTACATTTCATTAAGAAAAATCAAAGACATGGCTACACACAGTGCAGTATGTGTAATGTGTACTTTGGTCCTGAAAATACGACATAGCAAAAGAATTAAACTACTTATCGGTACGTAGCACAGATGGATGGCTCTCCCAATCTACACATCCATTATTTCAGATTTCCATTGTGCAACATGCTAGCGGCCTTGGACTCTGTTCTCACACAAGGTTCTTATGGCCTATTGTGCTTCTGTCCTCTGCAATCCATCTTTTGTCCCGGACGAAGGAGATCATTAATGATCTTGACCTTCTACTTTGCGTTGATAAATGTAGAAAGCTGTGGAAATAATATCGCCTTGCCACATGAAAAGAGGGCACCTGCTCCCACAGTTAGACCATCCTTCAAAGGGGTTGTGAACAGGGCTAGACTGAGACATTCTGGCACGTGCTCCAGGACGTCCAATGTCCCCAGGCAGTAAAAATAGAATGACCAGTTAAATAATTGGGGATTTGCTTCCCTTGAATGGTGCTCAGAGTCTGACACTTCACGCTATGCTCAAACAAAAGCAAGAAGGTAGAAGGACCCTTAAGGGAATTCACTAACCCTGAACCCTGGCAAATTCTAGTTTTAGCCAAATCATGCTCCCATAGCCTTCTAAAAGCAGTCATTTATGGTGTAATCCCACGCATCAGTCAGAAAAAAGGGCTGTATTCCCCTGATAGCTATGCTGGGAATTGTAGGAGGTTTTGTTTGTTTCCTTCTTTGATTTTCTGTCTAAATATGCGTAGAATTGTGCCTTTAAGGGACTACCAGAAAAGGTATGGAGGGCGGGTTCTTGAACACAAATTTCAGGAAACCACACTGCTCTTCCATTGCCATTGCCTGCTGATCATCCCAAGCCCTGGCTCTATTGAAAAGGCAGCTGCCAAGTTCTCAGAATGGGAAGTGGCTGGCAGCCTGGGTAAGCCACAGTGACCAGTTGAAGTAAACCCAGTAAGCCCATCAACCACTGTGTTCTTTGTTCCGATTACACTGCTCCAATGGGAAGGCTTGCTCCCTCCTTGTGCCGCCACTCTCCCATGGATCTCCCACCCCATCCTTCCCTAATTTCAGCACATGAAACATCCCCCACCCTGACCCCCACCCCACTTGCAGAGGGATCAACAGGCGTCATCCCACGTACCTGTTTCCCTCAAATTATCCCCATAGCGTAAAGCTGTTGTCGTTGTTAGCTAAATCATACCCCGGGTGGCAGCGCTCCTAAGATCCTTTGCATGCCAGGAAAAGGGTTTAAGGGTGAGATATGTCCAAAAAAAACCATTAAAAAATCAACAGATGACCCAATCCAATTCAAATTTGGTATGCTTAAAGCCCTCCTTAATATCTCTCACTGTGCCAATTTTGATGTTTTAACTTTAAAACTTACGCAGATGTAAGCGTTTAATTTGAACCTTAAGAGTATCAAATCCTCCTCCTGCGCCCCCAGTGGCTGCTCAGAGAACAACAAAAGATTCGCTCTTAAAGGGGTACTAAACTACAATGTTTCTTTTGGCTAAGAAGCACAGTTAAAAGCAGGATGCATGGGAGCACTTCACAGTGAAAGCAGATTATAAGCTGGAAAACTTCGGAGTCCGTTGCACATAATTCACAGTGATTGCACAGTATAACGCTGGTGTGATGAAGCTAAACATAAAACTCTATAGGGATGCTCAAATGCACATGATTGAAGCCACCCAGATGGAGATGATTCATGCCCATCGATTGTAAGCTTGGGACCCACCAAAAGGTTGAAAGAAGCAGTGATGGCTCCAGTTTTTGGAGGACCCATGGTCAACGCTGTCAGGGTCCGGGGAGTGGGTGGCAAGGCCTCAGCACAGGAATGCCAGGGCCGGGATGGACAGAGGTGAAACCGGCAAACAGAGTCCAGGCAGGGCCAGATGCAAAAGGCAAGGTCCAGAATCAAGCAGGGTTCAGAGTCCAAAGGCAAAACAGAGTCCAAGCAGGGCCGGAGGCAAAAGGGATGGTCCAGAGGCAAGCAGGGTTCAGAGTCCAGGAGCAACAGGGTTCAAGCAGGGCCAGAGGTGAAAGGCGTGGTCAGGTGAAGCAGGAGATCAGGCAAGGCAAGGCAAGGCAAGGCAAGGCAAGGCAAGGCAAGGCAAGGCAAGGCAAGGCAAGGCAAGGCAAGGCAAGGCAAGGCAAGGCAAGGCAAGGCAAGGCAAGGCAAGGCAAGGCAAGGCAAGGCAAGGTCCAGGATTCACAGATAGTCAGGTATGGGCTGTAGCAGGCACAGGAGACCGGGTTGCTGTGGCAAAGGCGGGAATGGAAATGCCGTTCTTATATAGCCCTTTCCTGGCTGCTCCCAGCTGGTCTGCATCAACCCATCTAGAAGTGCTGACTGATATGGGCCTGGGCCCTGCAACTACTCTGCAGCTGGCAAGGGGCACTGCAGCCACCAGGTGGTGCTGCAGGACAGATCCTGACCAACGCATCCTCCATGGCACCCATCCTTCGTTGAGTCGACTTTCTCACCACCATTATCACCAGCTGCTATTGCTCCTAACTGGCTTTCTCAGCATTGCCACCACTTGCTTGATTGAGAGGCAGTGAGCCAGTGAGGAAGCACACAGTGGCATCTTCTGCTGCTCCTCACCACCAGCATTGTCTGGGCCAGCGTGAGAGGTGGGTGAACAAGCAGGTTGCAGTGGTGTGCCATTCCAAGATGAACAGAAAGTCGCCATGAAGAACCTCAGTGGTGGGCCTTCTCTGTGGCAGCACCCACCCTCTGGAGGTTCAGGAGGCGGAAAGCATAATGACCTTGTTCAGATAACACATTAAGCCACGGTGTTTAAGCATTTTGAGCTAAACATTATGGCTTAGAATGCCATCTGAACCATGACTTAACATGTCATATGAACTATTCCTAACCATGGTGGCTACGTAACCAGAGTTTAAACATGCTCACTAACCATTTACTGCAAAAGTGTTAGTGGCCTAACCATGGCTTAGTGTGTTGTCTGAACATGCCCAATATCTTTTAAACACATACCTTTTTACATAGGCTTTCCCTGGTCTTTAGTGTAGCTGGTTTTATATTGCCTGTTTTACTTTTTATGTTTCAAATGTATACCTTTTATATTTTATGCTTTCCTAATTGTGCACTGCCAAAAGAGGTTTGGCTGATGGGATAGTATAAAAATGAGATAGATAGATAGATAGATAGATAGATAGATAGATAGATAGATAGATAGATAGATAGATGAATAACTTCAGGGGTCCTCAACCATGTTTATCCTAGATGCCAGCCCCAGAAAAAAGGACCTGTCCTTTTTTCTTATCAAATCACTACTCCCTGCCCATCAGGGGAGGAAGGGGCAGCAATTTTGCCACCCCTGGGATGGCAGGGAGGGGGTTTGGGGGGAATTTCAGGGGGGAACTTTATTTATTTATTCTTTTACTTTTCATTGGAATGGGATCTCACTCTTGCACAACTGCCCTCATGGCTTCAAAAAAATTATGGTGGCTGCAACGTACTTCTTCCTTTCTGGAAGCCATGCGCAGCGTGTGGATGCAGGGGGAGGATCCTGCAATCAGCATACCGCAAGATCCTCTCCCCTCCCTCCCTAGGTGTAGACATACCCTTAGCCAGAGTGAGAGGCAGGTAAACAAACAGGTTGCAATGGTGAAGAGGAGGAATAACTCAAGGGGGCTCTTGACAGGAGGCCCCTATGTGTGTGTGGGCCCTCAGTAGGTGCTCAACCATGCCTACCCTAGATTAGGGTGACCATATGGAAAGGAGGACAGGGCTCCTGTATCTTTAACAGTTGCATAGAAAAGGGAATTTCAGCAGGTGTCATTTGTATATGTGGAGAACCTGGTGAAATTCCATCTTCATCACAACAGTTAAAGCTGCAGGTGCCCTGCCCTCTTTTAAATCTGCTCACTCTAGTATAGCTCCTGCAGCTTTAACTGTTGTGATGAAGAGGGACTTTCACCAGGTTCTCCATATATACAAATGACACCTGCAGAAATTCCCATTTCTATGCAACTGTTAAAGATACAAGAGCCCTGTCCTCCTTTTCATATGGTCACCCTACCCTAGATGCCAGCCCCAGAAGAAAGGACCTGTCCTTTTTTCTTATCAAATCATTCTGAAAAGTGCCATGCACATAGAGCTAAGAGTTTGCTGCATTTTCCCCAGAGAAGCAAAACAAGTGTTTAATTGCCCCCTCTGATTTAATTGCACCTCACCCTTGCTTCCTGCGTGACTTGCACAAGCTTTAATTTATGCTGCCATTTCTCTTGCCTTCACTTTGACATTCTGATGCTAGACCTAATAAGTCACCGAGGAGCTGCATTATAATAGTTCCTGATCAGAAAGCTCCAGGGAATAATAAGCATTCGGTCGGTGGTTATGAAAAGAACCTCAACTCATAGCAACACACCACAGAGGGATACCGTATATTTTGCTAACAACCACCTCTGATTTTTAAACAAAGGTTCATTAAATGTCAAATCTACAAAAAGCCTTCAGCTTTCCTTTCATTAGAGGTTCCAGGAGCTGGTGTGTGTGTGTGTGTGTGTGTTGGGAACACGGCTCAGCTTTTGCAAAATGCAGTGTGTCTGCATAATGTTATGTAGTCCACGTGTTTTCATTCTTAATAAATCAGGTTTTGCACATGCAATCTCTTCCTTTGCTGAGCTGGAGAAGAGAAAAGTGTTTTTCCCAAGACGGACCAGGAGGCAGGATGTGAAGGGGAGCAAGGTATTGCCCGCCCACCTTTCTCTCAAAGTTTGGGAGTCAGTTTAGACGTAGTGCACCATCACATTTTTATTGAACCAAATAACAATATTTGGTCTTCTTCTCCATCTCTTTCTCCTTCTCCTTATTATTTGTAACATTTACATACTGCTGAATATAATTGAATCTCTCAGCGGTTCACAACATTAAGGCCTAATCTACACCTGGAGGCCTTCCAGGAGTGGAGAGAGATGATCCCGGGGTTTCATGCTTCTGGGATCATCCCTCAGGGACCACATACCAGCGAGTTTTCCAGGAAGTAAAAGAGGGCTGTTCTGAGGAGCCATTTTTTATTTTTTTTACAAGCAGAGAAATTTGCACAACCGTGCGGACATGATCCTGTGCAAAGGTATGGGTTTCAAAAACACACACACAAGAAACACTGCACTGGAAGGCGCCGAGAGCCATCACAAACATGGCGAAAATGCTCTCACCCCTCACCTCTGATGGCCACAGACTCTCCCCATACATCTCCTTTCATGTTTCCTGAGCCCCACTACTCGTGGGGAAGAGGGAAGACCCTGGGAGGGAGAGCCACACTGTCCATGGACCTCGAGATTGTCCCAAGACTGGAGAAAAAAGCGAGACAAAAGCAGTCCCAGATATCCAGAGAAAACTGAGTGGTTGTTACCAGTTCACTCCAAGATCAGCTGTACATCATTTGGACCTGCAGGAACGACGTTGAGTCCACCCAGGGATAAATGGCAGGTGTAGATTAGGCCTAAAATACAATGTGAAAACCACAATATTAAAGCATAGCATTACAACACAGCATAAAACCAACTACAATAAAGGTGCAGTAAAATGGAATATCATATATAGTTTACTTGCGGTCCAAGGAAAGGTGAACAAATGTGTCTTCAAGAGGCATTTAAAAGATGCTACACTGTCTGCCTCCTGAACCACATAAGGGAGGGTTTTCCAGATGGTGGGTGCTGCTACAGAGAAGGCCCCACAACCTTTGCTGAATTTAAAGGTTGCCTGGCAATGTGTAAGTCATGTTTATGGTTTTGAAACAAGAGAACCAGACACCCTTGTCAGGCACAACCACTTTCCACTGAGGTCTGGGGTGGACAAACACATTGAAGGCTGAGAATTTTTCTTAAAGAGATTAATATTTGGCACTTACAAATCACTTACGTTTCATAGCCTTCTCTAATGTTCTGCTTTCCTAGGGTGACCATATGAAAAGGAGGACAGGGCTCCTGTATCTTTAACAGGTGTATTGAAAAGGAAATTTCAGCACATGTCATTTGTATATATAGGGAACCTGGTGAAATTCCCTCTTTATCACAACAGGTAAAACTGCAGGTGCCCTGCCCTCTTTTAAATCTGCTCACTCTAGTATAGCTCCTGCAGCTTTAACTGTTGTGCTGAAGAGGGAATTTCACCAGGTTCTCCATATATACAAATGACACCTGCTGAAATTCCCTTTTCTCTGCAGCTGTTAAAGATACAGGAGCCCTGTCCTCCTTTTCATAGGGTCACCCTAGCGTTCCAGATTTTTGGACTACAACTCCCAACTTCCCTTGCATTGGCTATGCTGTCTGTGGCTGATGGGAGTTGAAGTCTAAAACATCAGGGTGTCATGGTCAGGCAACTAGCAGGTGTTGGAGTTCATCCATCCCCATGAGGGTGCCTATGCATGCAGGCCCCACACCACTGGCTACAACCTCAGAACTTCACACATTGAACAGAACATCACACAATGGGGGGATCTTCATATGTTCAGTTGAACATGCTTAAATCCTTCATATGGTCAGGAATATAGCATGATTGATACCCTGCATGCACACAAGTCCGTGGCAGCAAATGTACTCAGCTTCCTTCCCATGCCCAAAGCCAAGGACTATCCTATTGAGAAGGTATATCATGATGAAAGTACTTGAGTCGTAGCTCTCCTCTAATAAGGGCAGCCTGATCCATTGTCAGATTAAAATCCTATTACACATTAAGTTTTGGAAAAAGAAAGCTGTTATGGTCAGTTAACTCAGACAGCTTTAGAAGCCAGTCCAGGACAAGCACTTACAAATGACAAAAACATAGGTGCATGGGGAAAAGAGACTTCAGCATTGTATAATAGTTGGGAAGCAGTGATCCTTGGTGATAAGGTTCCTACCACTAATCAAGAGGATCAGACTACGCAAGGTGGTTCATATTGGACCTCCCCCCTCCTCCTCCTCCGTCCAACTTTAGAGCCCCTCACAAGTTGAGTGGACATTTTGGGCTGCATTAATAGAAGTATTAGTTCCCCTCTATTCAGCACTGGTTAGGCCTCATCTTGAGTATTGTGTCCAGTTCTGGGCACCACATTTCAAGAAGGATGAAGACAAGCTGGAGCATGTTCAGAGGAGGCCAACAAGGATGATCAGGGATCTGGAAACAAAGCCCTATGAGGAGAGACTGAAAGAACTGGGCATGTTTAGCCTGGGGAGGAGAAGATTGAGGGGAGACATGATAGCTCTCTTCAAATACTTGAATGGTTGTCACACAGGGGAGGGCCAGGATCTCTTCTCTATCATCCCAGAGTGCAGGACATGGAATCATGGGCTCAAGTTACAGGAAGCCAGATTCTGGCTGGACATCAGGATAAACTTCCTGACAGAGCAGTATGACAATGGAACCAATTGCCTAGAGGCGTAGTAAATTCTCCCACACTAAAGGCCTTCAAGTGGCAGCTGCACAGGCATCTGTCAGGTATGCATTGAGCAGGGGGTTAGACTCAATGGCCTTATAGGACCCCTTCCAACTCTACTATTCTATGATTCTATGACAGAAGAACATGAAAAGACCATGCTGAATCAGTTACGAAAAGCCAATAGTTTAAAGGAGCTATCCAAGGTGCTGAACCCTGTCCCCACAATGGGTCAAACACCTTGGATAGCTCTTTTAGATTCCTTGCTGATAATTAAAACCAGAATGGAATCCCTCTTCCTTAGCTGAAACAAGATCCACCAGCCTCCCCTGACATGAACAAGTGTAAACTGGAGGTGAGCCAAAGTTTCTTTGAAGTAACTTTCCTCCAGTTTTATGGGTGGAACAAATCAGGGATGTGTTGAATGAAAATTGCTGTCCAAGGAGGCCTTGCTTACCATGATTTCATGTGTGCATATTTTATATCTGTTAGGACATGATCCTATGTATGTTTAGACTGGAAAAAAGTCCTACAATTCCCTGCATGGTTGGCTGGGGTGATGCTGAGGATTTTTTTTCTGTTCTAAACATGCTTAGGGTTGCATCCTAACGGTTTTAAACACATACACACACACACACACACACACACATGCATGCATGGTAAACAAAGCCTCCCTTGAAATCTCTAAGAAATTTTCACTCATTGAAACTGGACAGCAAACCACCCACACGCACCCTGACACTTTGGAGCATAGGAAAATTGTTTTATACTCCAAGCTGGAGAAAATCTCTCAGCTCTGTAACACTCCACTTATATTTGAGCTGTGTATTATGAGCTGCAAAGACTCGTATTTCTGAGCTAGGAAATTGTGAACTTTGTGTCCAAACACTCTATAACATCAGAGCAACCCAGCCAATAGGGGTAGTACTTCCTAACAGGTAGGGAACAACCAGATTTTTTTTCCCTTACACACTCACATATACAATGAGCTGAGCAGTGAGAGAGGATGAATTTAAAACAAACAACCCATTTCCTTCTCACCCCCCACAACGTTTTGTTTCAGAGACCGATTCTAGGAAACTGGATCTGTTCTACAAGCCTGCAGTTAACTGAACAACATTGTTTTCCTATTGCTATGTAAATCGGATGCCACAATTTAATCTATCCACTTTTTAAAAAGATGAAAGTAATACCTCTTGCTGTAGTAGACTGCAATGAAATAAAATGTCCCTGACCAGAGTCAGTCAAATCGGTCCTTTCATGAATTTTGATTGGTTGCCGTGGAAACAGTGACACACTCCATTTAGCACTGGAACTGTTGCTGCAACACAAGGAGAGGCAGGACGGAATGGAAGCAACCCCTGTATGTCTGACACATACCAAAGTAAGCTACTCTCCAAACATTGCCATCTGGTTCTTTCTTTCTTTCTTTCTTTCTTTCTTTCTTTCTTTCTTTCTTTCTTTATTACACTTATATACTGCTCCCATAGCCAGGGCTCTCTGGGCGGTTTACAGAAATTCTAAAATTGAGATAAAAACAAGTATACAAAATTTAAAATTCTAAAACACAGAACATGCACACATAAAGCATTAAAAACCACTAAAAAACTAAACATGTGGGTGATTAAGATGTGCCGCCATATGCCTGGGCAAAGAGGAAAGTCTTAAGCTGGCGCCGGAAAGATAGCAGCGTTGGTGCCAGGTGAGCCTCGTCACAGAGATCGTTCCACAGTCTGGGGGCCACCACCGAAAAGGCCCTATCCCTCGTTGCCACACTCCGAGCCTCTCTCAGAGTAGGCACCCGGAGGAGGACCTTAGATGTTGAACGTAGTGACCGGGTATATTCACGTGGGGAGAGGCGTTCCATCAGATTCTTCTTGGGTTATAT
Source organism: Elgaria multicarinata webbii (assembly GCF_023053635.1). Lineage (NCBI taxonomy): Eukaryota > Metazoa > Chordata > Lepidosauria > Squamata > Anguidae > Elgaria > Elgaria multicarinata. Next base: position 10,892,643 of record NC_086180.1, read on the forward strand.
CTTTTCAACTCCAGAAGATTCTTGCAAGTGGCTCTTATTTGTGGCTGTATGAACCATTATGATAAGTAAGCTAGGGAATAGGTGCTCAGTCAGACACTGCTGCTGTACAAGAGGCAACATCCTATTGAAGGCTAACACCAACATCAATTATCCTTAACACAATGGCAATAGTGTTCTCTGGTGTGATGGGTTTTCCAGGCCCTCTAGTTGTCATTGCATTAGAGGGCACTTAAGCTAGCACAATGGAATTCATGTTAGTGCTAGTGTCAAACAGGATAATGCCAAATATTTATTTAGCACTGACATAGGACACTGATGTGCATGACCTGGACCAGTACAATGTGTGTTCAACCAAGCTATACACAGCCCACTAGATATATATAGAAGCCCACCATACTTTCTGTTTCTGCTGTCTTGGGGGGATTGCAGAAACAGGGATGAACTTTTTTCTAGTAGATTCAGCATACTAGAATCTGGAGCAGTTTTGAACCAGGGTTTCTTTAGAACTCAAGCTCTTTCTACATAAGCTCTTTCTACCTAATGCTCTATGTGTGTATGTTCTGTGTTTTAGAATTTTAAATTTTGCATACTCATTTTTATCATAATTTTAGAATTTCTGTAAAGCGCCCAGAGAGCCCCTTATTTATTTAAGTGTAATAAATAAATAAATAAATAAATAAATAAGCTGAACCTGATCTGGCCGTAGGTTCAAGACCTCAATTTAAGACCTTTTAAAGTTGTTGCAAAAAAACCATACCCCGTTTAGTCAATTTCACTGCATTTTCCTGGGCCCCTGAAGAATTTGTCTATCCCATGGTACATGTCTGTCCATATTCTGAATCCTTCTCCTATTATTATTATTATTATTATTATTATTATTATTATTATTATTCTCTTTCTCGCTCATGGTGGTTTTTCTAGATGGACGTGACAGGTATTGCCAAGTCATGCTGTCTTTTACAGATTCATGAATTTCCTGACAATTGAGCATGTTTTAATTATGACTGCTTTCTGGATGGTGGTGTGGATGTATTTTGGTAGGCCTGATGTTACTAATGGAATAATTGTGACCTTTTCCTGTTGCCATAGTTCTTTGACTTCCATGGACAATGGACAATGGTGTAGATGATGATGATGATGATGATGGTGATGATGATGATGATGATGATGATGATGATGATGATGATGATGTCTTTGGGGAGAACCATGTTATCATTTTGTTAGCATGAGTTTTTTTTTTTTTTTTTCAAGTTTCAGCTCTTTCCTTCACGGTCTCTAGAAGGAAAATCTCTGACTAGAGAGACCTTTCAGGGTAGGAGGATAACCCTTTTCCAGTTTTGGTCCACATTACTCCACCCAAAATCTGTTACGCTGTGCCTTCTAGCAGTGGGTGAGGCCAAAGCCCAAAGCAGGTGGGAGAACACATTTGCATTTGTTCAGTCTACAGTCTTAGGGACGGGGGAGACTTTTGTATCCAGGCATCCTCCTCCCACAACTTGTCAATGATTCCCTCCATCACCTTTGTAGTTCAAGAACATGAGAACATCAAAGGAGCCCTGGGGGATCAAACCACAGTCATAGAGTCATAGAACCACATAATAGTAGAGTTGGAAGGGGCCTATAAGGCCATTGAGTCCAACCCCCTGCTCAGTGCAGGAATCCACCTTAAAGCATACCTGACAGATGGTTGTCCAGCTGCTTCTTGAAGGCTTCTAGTGTTGGAGAGCCCACAACCTCCCTAGGTAACTGGTTCCATTGTCATAAAGCTCTAACAGTCAGGAAGTTTTTCCTGATGTCCATCTAGTCCAGCATTCTGTTCACACAGCGGCCAACCAATTTGAAGATGGATATATATGTAGGCTGGTGAAATGTCATGGTCTTGGGGACAATCCATAGACCTAGATTGCCTGGAGGTCTGCATTTCCCCACAGGCTGGAGGTTCCCCCAGCTCTGTTCCAGGGCATTGGCACATCCATGCAAATATCTGCACAAGAGCACAAAGACACATGCAGCACACAGCCTGATCTTTCACACAGCAGCAGCAGCAGCAGCTGTACATTTTGAACTGCTGAAAAGACATTGCCAGATGACTTTGCCCTTCAAGTATATATCTAAACAAAAGAACTAACATCCTCCTTGGCTTTTGCATCAGCGGAGGACAGACTACTGCAGACTACATTAGTACAACAGGCTTCAAGAAGCCTACAACCATGTGTGACAGTGGAAAAGGCTGTTACATGAACGTCCCCATTAGCATCCTGGAAATGTTGGATGGTGTGATGCAGTCCAGACGGCATGTATGACAGCCCACCAACCTTCCCGTGTTGTTATTGTGGTTGCTTCTGTCAGTCAAGCACCTGCCAGGCCAAAAATAAAGAGTTGCTAGGCTTTGTTAGGCTTCATGGATCACATGATTTGCAGGTCCAGAATAAGCCCGATGAAGAGGACTTAACAATAATTGAGCTGTAAATAGCTGTGACTAGCTGTGAAAAAAAAACCAAATCTCATGTTAGGCATAAGTAGGAAAGGAATCGAAAATAAAAATGCCAATTCCACACTGCCCATATCCGAAACTAGTTAAAAAATAGAAAGAAAAGTCCTTGGCCATGTCTTACATTTACAAGTCGAACAGAACTCCTTCTCAATTAGAAATCCCATTGGAAACCCCCCTGCCCTGCCACAGAGGGAGAAAAAACAAGGCCTCTTTCACAAGGAGGAAGAATTTCATAAAAGCAGAGAAGGCAAAAGCAAGGAGCAAAGTTTGGCACAGCATTAATAAAAAACACCCCACTTTATTTTGACATTTCCAGGGTAAGGTTGTTTGGGAACTGAACATGGGTAGTTTCTTGTAGGGGTGTGCAAAGTGGGACTTCTCTGTCTTGAAATTTGAGCCAGAGCTCCATTGAGGTGATTATCTGCCCTAATTTCAGAGTGTCTCCCCTTACTCTGCCCCATCAGATTACCTGTTGGAGACCTGCCCATTTTGGGATAACCACACTAGTCAATGGAAATTAATCAAATACTTACAGCTCACTACTTTTTAAAGATAAAGAGATAAAACTTGGCACAGTTGTAGCTCTTAAGGAGGGCTTTAGCCCCACCCAGGTTGAATCAGATCAGTTCATGTTTTGATTTTTAGGATTTTAAAAAATGGAAATTAACAAAAAAAATGCTTACATCTGCATATTTTTTATAGATAACGAGACAAAACACTGCAAAGTGATAGCTCTTAAGGAGGACTTTAGCCATGTCAAGTTTGGTTCAGATCCATTTATGCCTTGATTTTTTAGGATATATTTTTTTTAAAAAAAATCCCCACTCCAGCCTTCTCCAACCTGGTGCCCTCCAGATCTATTGAATGGAGCTCACTCCACCCCTTGTACTGGAAGCTCAGCCACTGAAATAAAGAGCCTGCCTCTGCCTGACTCAGGTGTAGAAGCTTTCTCACTCACGATGCCAGCCAGCCCAGCAGCACTTTCACACAGTGGAAATGTGGATGATTTTCTATGAGTCTGAGCAGAAACATGCTGCTTCTCCCCACCCACCCCCAGCCAGAATCAGCAACCAGTTAGTGTTTCCCACTCCCCCCAAACACTGTGATTGGAGGAGAACATGGTCAGAGACAGTGCTGAGGCAATTTATTTGGACATTTGCAGCACAGACACTTGGGTAAGGTTATGTGGGAGCTGAACATGGGTAGTTTCTTCATACCAGATCAAACTATTTGTCCAGCCATCTTAGTATTGCCTACTCCCACCTTAAGTGCAACCAATTGTCCTGACTTGGGTTGAGCCTCAGGAGAAATGGACAGTCAATCAAACCCTCAAGAATACTCTGGGAGCAGGAAGCTACACCTGGCAAGGGTCACATTTGGTCAGCAGCCTGCTAGGTAAACAGGAGTACACCAAGGTAAAGTTGCACCTTGGACAGCACTCTGCAGGTGCTGAGAGGCTGGACTGGATCCTCATGAAAGTAGCTGTTGTTCCACCAAGGGACTAACAGCAAATGAGGCCTTATGTGGGCCAGCCAGCTCCGGTTTATCAGAAACTCCACCTCCCACTAGATGCTAACTGCAGTGTTAAAGGGTCCACGCTCATTTCCATTGCTGCCTTAAGCTCTTCCTGAGAAACTATTGGAAAGTCAGTTTTGGAGGCCAAAGTTGATGAAACGGCTGAATCCTTGGGTTAGAGGGATGTGTCAAGGGTTCCTCATGGTCCTCCCTGGAGTGGGCTGATTAGTGTCTCACTCAGAGGCCTCTTGGAGGTGATGCCAATCTTCCAGACCGGGTGACTGGTGAAGCTTCCTGCTCCCAGAGTATTCTTGAAGGCTCCATTGACTGTGTATTTGCATACAATGTTTGCATACAAGTGGCATACCAGGCATTTAACTATATTATACATTCACCAAAATGGTAGCGCCACATTTAGTCCCACGCACACTCCACACACACCATAACACCGGGACTTGGGTCGTAAGATCCTGGCAACCCCCATTAGCTGCAGTCAATGACTAAGAAATGTGCAAGTGTGTGACATCAGAATTTGGACAAGTTTTCTAAGATATCATGGAGGAACAGGGGAGGGGAGTCATTAAACATGCAGTTGCTGGTTGCAGTCATAGCTGCATGTTTAATGTAACATTTAGTTCCAGTTTCAGTCTAATGATGATTTTCAATTAAAAAGAACAGTTGAGAGGCAATTGGTGTGTATACAGTTTTAAAGTGTGTGTGTTTGTGTGTGTGTGTGGTGCATGTGCCAGTCATCTTGTTTAATAATGCATATTGTTAAGCATTTCCACGAGTGCGGTGCACAGCTCCCATGACTCACCATGGAGGCCACTTCAGAGCCTCCAAAATGGCCCCAATTTGACTCAGGGCGCTTCATGGGGTGCCCACCTTGCCTTGGCACCGAAGTGAGGTTTAGCCTCCCAAAGCGACTCAGACTTGCAAGTTCCTGGTTGCTGGCCACACAGCCAGCACCCAGGAAAACCAGGTGCAAGGTTGACCGGGAGTCCATAGCCGACTCCTCATTCCCTACTCCCAGCCCTCTCATTCCCTTTCCCAGCCCCCTTGCCCCATTCCCCCTCCTCCCAACCCACAGCCACCATTACTGCCACCAGGACTTTCTTGTAAATCACATCCTCTTCCCAGAGAGCTGAGCCGTGATTTAAAATTAAGATCATGGTGGCTCTTTGTTTTTACTATATCTATGGTCACAAACTATGGCAGACATAAAGAGGAATGGCCCTTTAAGTTTCAGCAGCAGTGGCAGGAAGTAACCAGAGAGGGAGGTGAGTCCAGTATGTCCAATGGACTCACCTGGACTCGCAGACAGCCTTGCACCGGCTTTCTCAAGTGGGCAGGCAGGTGGGGGGGGGAGTGACACAGCACTGCTCCAAATCAGCCCAAAGCACCCCGAGACTTTGGTGCTGATCTACTTAGCCAAGGGGCACCTTGGGCTGACCCAGTACCGCCTCAGTGCATAGCCCTAATTTCCATAGCATTACTGGTATTAAGTGCTGGTATTAACATTTAAACCCTAAACGGCTTGGGGCCAGGCTATCTGAAGGAACGCCTCCTCCTGTATATACCTGCCCGGACACTAAGGTCATCCTCAGGGGTCCTTCTCCATGAGCCCCTGCCAAAGGAAGTGAGGCAGGTGGCTACCAGGAGGAGCAGGGCCTTCTCTGCTGTGGCACCCCGGCTGTGGAATGAGCTCCCTAAGGAGGTTCACTTGGCACCTACATTATATGCTTTTAGACGCCAGGTGAAGACCTTTTTATTCTCCCAGCGTTTTAACAGTCTATAAATAAATTTTAACTTGGTGTTTTAAATTTGTAATTGCTGCTGTTTTTATCTGGTTGAGCTTTTATATTGTATTTTATATTATGGTTTTATACTGTTGTTTTATACTTTGAATGTTTTTAATTTTTGTGAACCGCCCAGAGAGCTCCGGCTATTGGGCGGTATAGAAATGAAATGAAATAAATAAATAAATAAATAAATAATCAATCCCATCCACATAAAGTATTGGGCTAACTCCTGAGTTGTTTCTTCCATGAATGAAAGATCTCCTTCTGTGCATGGAACAGGGTCCAATCCAGCAAAGCCACCTGTTGGAAGAAGAGAGAATGAAAGCCATTTCTTTTCACCCATTTTCTCTGCCCTCTGCAGCCCCTGGCCTGATCCCCACAACAGTGCTCCAGAGGGTGAAGTAACACCATGAAGCTGATTTGCAGGGGTGCTGGGGGGGGGGGGGGGTGCAAGAGGAGGGAGAAATCAGCACCAAAATGCCTCCCACTTTCTTCCACTGATGGTAGCATCCAATGTAAGCAGCTCTGCTGAGGGGACATTTCTGCTGACAGAGTGTTAGATGGGATCCAATCCATTACTTTTAAATCATTTCTCTGAATTGCAATACACAAGGAAGTGAAAAGGAATTTCAAACCACTTTGTTTCCATTTCGTCCTCGTCCCCCGCATATAATTCATTATTCTGCTGAGCTGTGGCTAATATAAAAATTAAAATTATGTAGACAAATGTCTCCACCTAGAGCCTGTGAAGGGGAAATAAATACGATGCATAATTGCTTCCTTGAAAGCCAACTCAGCCCGCCGTGATCTTTTTCAGCCCAAAGATTGTTTTCTGGGCTTCCTGGGAGAAGTTCAGTTTCATCAACAGGAGCCATTCTTGCAGACGTTCCATTTTGGTTTGACTGCACTGAGCATATTCAGTTCTGCGAGACTAGAATCCAGAAAGTTCAACAAAGGGTGAAAAATGCAGTTGTTTATTATGGTATAAAAAGCCCTTTCTTCCTCTTGCAGCTCTCTGCTACCTAGCCAAGCAAATTTCAACAGTGTCCTTTGTTCAAGTGCCATTTACAAAGCAATCTGAGCAACTGTGAATGGGGGGAGATCTCAAGGTCAAAGACCCATCTTTCCTTTGCTTATGCTGGCAAGGCAGAATGGAGGGAAGAATGAGTAGCATTTCTGTTTCTTTTTCCTTTCCCATTCTCTCTCTCTCTCTCTCTCTCTCTCTGCCTTAAGCTATTTTCCTCCCATTGCTTCCTGCGGATCTACAGCCTCTTCTGGCATGCCCAGAGAACATACCCAGAATGCCTCCTTTTTGTGGTCTCATGTCAGAAATAATCGCATTGCCTACTCAACTCAGAGATCCAACATCAGAGAAGCAGCAGCTGTGAACCTTTCTACATCAGAACATAAAAAGAGTCCTGCTATATCAGACCAAGGGTCCATGTAGTCTAGCACTCTGTTTACACAGTGGCCAACCAGCTGTGGACCAGGGACCCACAACCAGGACCTGGTGTAACAGCACCCTCCCACCTATGTTCCCCAGCAACTAGTGTATACTGGAGGTAGCACATAGCCATCAAGGCTAGTAGCCATTGATAGCCTTCTCCTTCAGGAATGTATCCAACCCCTCTTTTCAAGCCACCCAAATTGGTGGCCCTTACTGCATCTTGTGCTAGTGAATTCCATAGTTTAACTGTGGCCACAGCTAGACCTAAGGTTTATCCTGGGATCAGCCAGGGTTCGTCCCTGCCTGAGCACTGGATCCCCTGTGTACCTAGATGAACAGGTTTGATGCCTGAACGATCCAGGGATAAACCTTCGGTCTAGCTATGGCCTGAGTGAAGAACTACTTCCTTTTATCTGTCCGGAATCTCCCACCAATCAGCTTCATGGAATGATCCCATTGGGTTCTAGTATTATGGGAGAGGGAGAAAAATGTCTCCCTATCCACATTCTCCATGGCCAGATCTACACCAATATAACACTTTGAAAATGCTTTGAAAACTGTCTATGGAGTGTGTCCTGGGCCTAAACAGTTGTCACTACTGTTATAAACCATTATAAAGCAGTAGTGTAGATCCTGCCCATGTCATTCACCACACCACATTCTCCACACCCTCACTGGGGCCACAGCTAGACCTAAGGTTTATCCTGGGCCTCTTCCACACACAGCCTTCGGGACGCCCTGAAGGCGCCTTGGGGCGTCTCGAAATCGATGATGTGTACCCTACCTTAATCGTTCCAAGAAGAGGCGGAGGAGGAGGTGGAGGAGGAGGCCGCGCATCGCCCCTCGCGGGGATGGGATGAAGAGTTGCCTTCCCCGGCGCCTCCTTTTCCCGGCGAAAGAGCCACCCGGGCCCACCCGGGTCGGAGAGCTTGGCGGAAGAAGCCTCCTCCTCCTCCTCCGCCTCTTCTTGGAACGATTAAGGTAGGGTACACATTATTTCGGGACACCCCAAGGCGCCTTCAGGGTGTCCCGAAGGCTATGTGTGGAAGAGGCCCTGGAATCATCCAGGGTTCGCCCCTGCCTGAGCACTGGATCCCCTGTGTGTCACCTAGATGAACAGGTTTGACCCCTGGATGATCCAGGGATAAACCTTCGGTCTAGCTACAGCCAGGGATGGCTTGCAAAGTAATATTTCCTCTCCAAGGGCCAACTTCTTTATTTACCCACAGAGGGGGAGTTCCAAAGGCCAGGGCCTCCGGGACACTCTCCCAGGGACTGGAGGACTGCTGTTTTATTGGATTAATCTAACAAATTAATCAAGTAAATCCCTTTTGTGAAGGAAAGATTTCATCGATTAATCATGTGGTGAGTAATAAAACATATTGAGAGTAGTGGGAAACACCATCTTAGAAAGGCTGCTTTCTTTCTTTTTTCAAATCAGGATCAGTACAGATTAGAATCCATGCAAATTTAGTCTGTTCATTCATCAATTCAATATCTTACATCTAAGTGACTATGATCATTTTTCCCCCAAAAAAACCCAGATGACAACTAATTTTGAACTGTTTTTCCATTTCCCTGGAGGCTAAGGACATGGACAAAATGGGACATCGTCAAATGCTGGAAGGGCTTAGAAATGGCTCCCTACTGGTGGGACAGCATGTCTCCCCAGCAGATCCTGGGACACCTATGGAAAGAGGCAGCTGGGAGGGGTAAGTCTTCTTTTATACTCAATAAATCCCCTCCCAGTGTGAGTGGTGCCAAAACGGAGGCAGCTAATGGCTGGCCACCACATCCCATCATGCCACCTTCACCCGCAATTAGCCTTCCCACACCCAAGCTTTTGCCGAGCATGGGTGTAAGGCATTTCAGCAGTTGTCATTTGTATGCATGCAGCACCTGGTGAAATTCCCTCTTCATCGCAGCTGTTAAAGCTGCAAGAGTCCTGCCCTTGTGACCAGATACAAAAGGGGGCAGGGCTGCTGCAGCTTTAACAGCTGTGATGAAGAGGGAATTTCAACAGGTGCTGCATGCATACAGCCCTGTCCTCCTTTATAGGCCTTATAGGCCCCTTCCAACACTACTACTCTATGATTCTATGATATGGTCACCCTAGTTAAACCATGGAATTTGCTACCACATGATGTAATGATTGCCACCAATTTGGATGGCTTTAAAAGAGGATTGGCCAAATTCTTAGGGAAGAAGGCTATCAATGGCTGGCTACCAGTCTTGATAGCTACATGCTATCTCCAGCATCAGAGGTGGTATGCCTATGTACATCAGTTGACCATGTTGCACTCATGACCTGCTTGTGGGTTTCCTGTGGGCAGTTGGTTGGCCACTGTGTGAACAGAATGCTGTAATAGGTAGACCCTTGGTCTGATCCAGCAGGGGTCTTTTTATGTTCTTAAATTTTTATGTTCTTATCTATTAGTGGTGTTTAAACTAACAGTAGACCCCTTAAAAGTAACAAAGGGACTGGCATGTGACAGGCTCATCTCCTCCAGGTGTTGTGTCCCTTCTCCCTCAAAGATGGAAGGAAGGATTTGAGGGATCTGGGCATACACCTGAACATCTTAGGTCACATACCATGTTGCATCTATGGTGAGGGGAGCACACGTAGGGTTCTGATGTGGCACAGTGTGTCGATTAAGGATGGCTGAGCATTTTGTTTCAGTCCATATTCCCTTGACTCATGAGATATGGCAATCAAAAGGGAAGTGGGGAGGGAGCACGAAGTGGGCATTGTCGGAGAGGCATCATTCAATGGCTGGCAGCAACTTGGCCAAGGTGGATTTGCCTAGAGCTTGGTTTGATTAGCTGAAAGCTGATTAGGAAGGAGAAGAAGAACAACAAGAAGAAAAACATTGGAGCTCTTTAGTTCCTTTCAGCCTGATACTGAATGAATAATACTGAAGTCCCTACTGAGTCCTTTTGGGATCCTCCGCCCTGGACACATCTACATGAGTCCTCAATAAGCAACCCTAGGGATGGGCAAACTCACCTGCATCCAATTCGGGAGACACCAGCCCCACCGCTGCCACCATCCGGCCCCACTCGTCAGGCTGCACAAGCTGCTTTTGAGGCTCGGCAAGGCCTGACACTCCAGCAAAGGAGATCCGTGGTGCTGGAGCTTGAGCACCTCAAGGATGCCATGAGCTAAACCATGAAGGGACACCCAAGACGGGAAGGTCATGGCAGAGAGGTCTGACAACAATGGTCCGCATAGTTAAAGCAATGGTATTCCCTGTAGTAACCTATGGCTGCGAGAGCTGGACCATAAGGAAAGCTGAGCGAAGGAAGATAGATGCTTTTGAACTGTGGTGTTGGAGGAAAATTCTGAGAGTGCCTTGGACTGCAAGAAGATCCAACCAGTCCATACTCCAGGAAATAAAGCCAGACTGCTCACTTGAGGGAATGGTATTAAAGGCAAAACTGAAGGACTTTGGCCACATAATGAGAAGACAGGACACCCTGGAGAAGAGGCTGATGCTAGGGAAAGTGGAAGGCAAAAGGAAGAGGGGCCGACCAAGGGCAAGATGGATGGATGATATCCTGGAGGTGACAGACTTGACCTTGAGGGAGCTAGAGGTGGCAACGGCCGACAGAAAGCTCTGGCGTGGGCTGGTCCATGAAGTCACGAAGAGTCAGAAGCGACTGAACGAATAAACAGCAAAAGGCCTGACAAGCACTTGGCAGCTGTCTGACCTCACTCCAGAGATTGTGTGTTCCCCCCCTTGCATAAATGGTGGTAGTAAAAGTGCCATTTATGCAAGGGTAAAGGCGTGAATGCTCCCTTCATGCCTTTACTCTTGTTGTAAAGAGTAAAGAGTAAAGAGTTTACTCTTGTTGTAAAGATAACGTTGTTATCTTTTCGGCGCCAGGTCAAGACCTTTCTCTTCTCCCAGGCATTTTAAGCAGCATTTAATAACGTTAAGTTTGTTTTTAATGGACCCCAGAATTGTTGTTTTAAATGGATACTGTTGTTGTTTTTATACTGTTTTTATGTTTTTAAAATTTTTGTGTACTTTTAATGTTTACTATTTTTAATTGTTGTAAACCGCCCAGAGAGCTTCGGCTGGGGGGCGGTATATAAATGTAATAAAATAAATAAATAAATAAATACTCTTGCATAAATCGGGCCTTTATGGCCACCATTTACGCAATGGGGGGAAATACAACATTTCTGGATCCTCCATTGTGGTGCACAATGGAGGCTTCAGATGAGGGCAGAGTTGGCAGGCAGCTGCTGAGTGAGCCTCTGGCCTTGTGTGCCCGCAGAGCGTGGGTCCAAAAATGCACCACAGCACCCAACTGGGTCCAGGGGGGCAGATACATGGGAGTCTGATGGACTCCTGGACTATGGCTAGACCTACGGGTCTAGTGCAACGGAGGATCTCGCAATATGGTTATTGCAAGATCTCCCCTTCTGTCTACACACGGTGCGCGACATCCTAGGAGGAAGAGAACATTGTGCCTGCCATTTTGTTTGTTTGTTTTCTTAAAGGAGAAGCATCCAGGAGTGCTTGATCGCAAAATGTAAGTATTATTATTTTAAAAAATTCCCCGCTCCCCCCACCCCCACCCCCTGATGGGCATAGCGCTCCTGTGTCCTGTGCCTGGCTCCTGGCTCCTCACATTTACTCATGAGGAGCCAGGGCAACTTGCAACGCATGCCCACACGTTCCACGGTCTTGGGATCATCCCGAGTCAGTGGGAAAAGTGGGCTAAAAGGCTATGCCGATATCCCAGGAAAAGGGATCATTCCTCCCTGCTCCCGGGATCCCCTGTGTGCCATCCTAATGCATCGGGATGATCCCGGGGCGATCCCTGGGATATCGGCAGGTCTAGCCATGGCCTGTGTCGGGCACTTGCGACATCACTAAGATGATTGGACTTTTAGGACCTTGCATGGAAAAATCTCCCTGTTTTGAGTGATGTAGCATCATTCGATCAGGCAGTGCAGAACATTGGCCATCCATAGGGCTACCATTTGTTGTTCCATTGCTACATCTAGCAAAAATGTTGAAGAAATAGGAAGGGGGTGAGCGACTGCCACTGCTGAATGCTTCCTTGTAATTTCTTGCTACTCCTTTACTCCATGGCACAAAAGGCGTCTCCTCTTACCTGTCCTGGACAGGGAGCCATGGAAGTGGGGATTTTTATTTTCTCATCTGTAATAAAAATTCAGGAGCCATCCCCCAGGCACACGGATCCCCTTGCTGCCTTCCTGCGAAGTAACCACATCGCCCTCTGGTTTTTCTCTCAGTGCAACATTGACAAATGGCTGCATAGCTGAGCTCCACCATGGAATACCATAAAATACCCATTTCACCTCGAGACATGTTTTAAAGCTTGTGCTATAAAAATGTACAGTAATTGTAAGTTGTTTTAAATAGTAAACAGTTCAGGATTACATTAATAGCAGCCCAGGAACAGCAATTCCTCCCGGTTTTGACAAAGACTGTTTTCAACTCTCGAGGTAATTGCAAAGATTGTTCATTTTTAAGAGAATGAATAGCAAAGAGAAATATTGCCTTCAGGTGTAAATTTGGTTTTTAAATAGCTAATTTTGCACAGCACTCTTACAATGCTGAGCATATACTTGGTGTTTTAACAGCCATGCTGTTAAAAGACTTCTAAACAAAGCAATTGAAGCGCTTTTTCTAAGAAGAGTGCATACAACCCTGAAATTATCTGGAATCCATTGTGATTTTTAACTGTATTTCCTTTAACATGAAGAATTGGAAAATGAGAAGTGAGAGAGTCATATATATATATATATATATATATATATATATATATATATATATGCAAGCTTTTGAGTTTTATAGAACTCTTCATCAGAGTGGCAAAAACCAAGCTAAATAATGATTTAGTATTGATTTAATTTAACAGCATATTTTAAAAATGTTCATAGAATCATAGAATAACAGAGTTGGAAGGGGCCTACAAGGCCTTCGGGTCCAACCCCCTGCTCAATGCAGGAATCCGCCCTAAAGCATCCCTGACAGATGCTTGTCCAGCTGCCTCTTGAAGGCCTCTAGTGTGGGCCTCTAATGTTCTGTATTGTTATTGTAGTTGACAGTGTTTTTCTAGTTGACATAGATTTCATAGTTGGCATTGTTTTTCTAGTGTGGGCTTCTAGTGTGGCCTCTAATGTTATGTATTGTTATTGTAGTTGACATTGTTTTTCATAGTGTATTTAAATATGGTTTTAATATTAAATCTTAAAATATTTTTAATATTAATATTTTATGTGAACCGCTTAGAGATTTTGTTATAATAAGTGGTATATAAGTATTATAAATAAATAAATAAATAAATAATCAATAAATCAATTGCTTTAAGCGCTCAACAATTGAAAGCTGAAGGGCCTAATTCAACTCTTGGGATTTGTACAAGTTGACCTCTCAGTTGTGGATCCAGAGGCTGGTGGGCTATGTGAAGGGTGTGACAGCTTGGGCTGAGCACAAAAGCCGTGCCAAATTTGCCACCCTGTTCTCAGTCTAAAGTTTAGGAGGAGGGCATTGTGGTGATTTTGGTCGCCCTATGTAGTGCCTTGGACTGCAAGAAGATCAGACCAGTCCATACTCCAGGAAATAAAGCCAGACTGCTCACTTGAGGGAATGGTATTAAAGGCAAAACTGAAGGACTTTGGCCACATAATGAGAAGACAGGACACCCTAGAGAAGAGGCTGATGCTAGGGAAAGTGGAAGGCAAAAGGAAGAGGGGCCGACCAAGAGCAAGATGGAGGGATGATACTCTGGAGGTGACGGACTCGACCTTGGGGGAGGTAGGGGTGGCGACAGCCGACAGAAAGCTCTGGCGTGGGCTGGTCCATGAAGTCACAAAGAGTCGGAAGCGACTGAACAAATAAACAACAACAACATGTAGTGCTATATCTGTGTATAGGATTTCTGTTGTTTTAGTGTGCAGTCCTATGCATGTTTAGAAGAGAAAAAGTCCTACAACTTCCAGCTTTCCTTAGCCAGCCATGTTGGCTGTTCAGTGCTGGGAGTTGTAGGATTTTCCCACTATTGGAATATGCATAGGATTGCACCTGAATCTCAAACCAGTCAGCTTCATGGAATGACTCTGAGAGATCAAGTATTATGAAAGAGGGAGAAAAATGTCTCCCACTCTCATAATAGTAGATCAATGGCCCTTTCCACACCATACCAGTGTAGAGGAAGGGAGGGGGGAGGATTTCATGAGATCCTGATCATGAGATCCTCCCCTTAGTCCACATGCAGGCATGACATCCTGGGAGGGAGGAGGATGTCACATCCACCATTATTATTGTTAAGGAGATGAGCGCATGTGCGCTCCAACTAAATGTAAGTTATTGTTTTTTTAAAAAAAATGTCCTGACCCCACTCCCCCCCCCAACTCCGATTTCTCCCGGCCCAGTTCCTTCCCTCTACTGATCCCTGCTACTTGCGAGGAGGAGGAAAGAAGCCAGGACGGGCGGCCACACCTCCCGTAGTCTCAGGGTGATTCCAAGACTGTGGGAAGAGTCGTGTTTTCCCAGGGAGTACTTATCCCTGGGAAAACCCATTCTCGTCCCTCCTTCTTCCTGGGAGTCCCTGTGTGTCATTTGAATGCACAGGGACTTGGCTGTGACCAGCCTGGATTTTCAGGCTGGTGTAGAAACTGTTGTTCCCCGCGTCGATCAATATGGAGAGGCTGGTAAGAAATTATTATTATTATTATTATTATTATTATTATTATTATTATTATTATTATTATTATTATTTATATCTGAGCAGAAACACATAGGCTTGTACTCTTACTGACTTCATAGTAGGGATGTGCAATGCAGTCATCTGCACCAGCTCTTCACTCTAAACTTTTGGATCTGCTTTGTCTATAGTTGAGAACCTGTTATCTACCTTAAGAGGTTCTCTACATAAAAACAACAACAACACCCTGCATCCATTACATGGTATCCTTTACCCTGCAAGTTCTGTATGTTCCTTGGTGTTTCAATTTACAGCCACTAAATGGTGCTGTCATTGTTGCACTGTGCCCACATTGCATGCAGCTGATATACATCCCTTTTTGTGTTATCTGCTACCTTTTTGAAAGGCAGATATAGGGTGAAAACTTCTTGAGACATCCTGGAGGTTGATGATGTCATCTAAAGGACCTGCTAACTTCTGTGAGTGACCAAACATGAGCGTGCGATAAATTGCTCTTGTAGAAAATCCCCAAGACATTAAGCCAAATGAAATGCTAAATATAAGAGGATCATTATAATTATAGTTGTGTTTTCAGAAAGTTAGGAATGGCAGGATTCAGTTCACAAAAAGAACTACTGTATTTTCTGGTGTATAAGACTACTTTTTAACCCAGGAAAATCTTCTCAAAAGTTGGGGGTCGTCTTATACGCCCAGTATAAGATGACTTTTTAACCCAGGAAAATCTTCTCAAAAGT
The DNA here is from genome assembly GCF_023053635.1 of Elgaria multicarinata webbii. Lineage (NCBI taxonomy): Eukaryota > Metazoa > Chordata > Lepidosauria > Squamata > Anguidae > Elgaria > Elgaria multicarinata. The sequence goes on from NC_086180.1 coordinate 10,908,345, forward strand.
TGGGGGTCGTCTTATACGCCCAGTCGTCTTATACGCCGGAAAATACGGTATCTCACACTCTGCTTAATTTTGTAGCAGGTGTATCAAATAAGATGTCTAAGCTGTCCAGGGAAATCATATTGGTGAGTGTTGGTTTCTTAGTGCTGCCTCTTTAAAAAAAAAAAGTGCATGTATGAATCATGTTTGTATTCACATACTTTATTAGTGCTGTGCAAGCTGCTTCAGAGATCAGAGTCAAAGTGGTAAGCCCATTAGACTGTCTGATGAGGTTAATGATATTTCTGGTCTTCAAAAGTAACTAAAGGACAATTTGATTACAGTAAGTTCCCATTCAAAAAAAAAAAAAAAGTAGCTGAACATAATGTGTTGCAACAGCTATGATCCATCACTGTGCACGTGGAGAAAACGCATCTCCCCATCATCGACGACACACACACACACATACACACACTGGCATATCCTTGCCTCATATGACGTGTGCACAGGCTTCCTTCTTCAAATTCCCCATGCTGGATCAAAGTTTCCCTCCAGATGTACATTAAAGTTCTCAGAACATGTCTTATGTGCTAAAAGCACAAAAATGATCTGTGCATAAATAAACACACACACACACCACAAAGCCACACTCACATAGAGATCAGTTTATTTCTGGTCTGTGTTACTTTTCAGCCATATGTCTGTTCCTTTTAAAGTGGCAGTGGCCACTTTTGTGGGAACAAGAAAAATGAAGAACACAACCTGATACGGACATGAATGGAAGTTTATGCAGAAGATAGAGGCATAAAAGCAGAGCATATGAGGAGCAAGAGGGTGCTTTTCAATTTCTGAATGTCTAATATGAGTGTCCCTCTGCAGGGTCCATGTAAGATACATTTCCAAGTGAGGTACCAGCTGAATCTTGTCTGTACTGCACAGGCATGTAAATGAGTGCCCACAGTGATGCAATGCAATGCACAGATGGCCACTTAAATGCTAAAGAAGCTTATGATGAACAGGATGTAAGACAATTATGTTTTTCTAGTATAGAATTATTTACTTTATTTTATGGTCTTTGTGTTTTGCCTTTCCTCCAGGAACTAAAGATTTCCCCATTTCTACCTTCACAAAAACCTTTTGTGGTATGCGAGGCTTAGATGTAGTGGCTGGTCCAAATGATCCAGTGAGAATTATGCAAATTATAGTTGCAATTTCCACAAATAGTGACTTTTCCTCTTTGCCCAGGCATATGGCGACACATCTTAATCACCCACATGTTTAGTTTTTTTTAACAGTTTTTAAATGCTTTATGTGTGTATGTTCTGTGTTTTAGAATTTTAAATTTTGTATACTTGTTTTAATCTTAATTTTAGAATTTCTGTAAACCGCCCAGAGAGCCCTGGCTATGGGAGCAGTATATAAGTGCAATAAATATAAATTTATAGAAAGGGGAAAATAAAGGAAAATCCTTGAGCTGATATCTGGGGGGATCAAGCTGCTGAAAGCTCAGTGAACTTCACCCTCCAGACGGATTCGTCTGACAACCCTAATTTTAGTGGGAATCATCTTCTGTGCTTTCCTGGAAGCAAAAGACTGATATATCTTCTATGGCAGAGAAGTCAATACAAACACCCCCATTTACAGAATAAATACAGAAAACTTAAACACACATCAAAGTGATATCTCTCTCTCTCTCTCTCTCTCACACACACACACACACACATATACACACACACGAGATTGGGAGCTTTATCACACAAGGGTTATACTGTGCAATCACTGTGAATTGCATGCAAAGGACTCTGAAGTTTTCCAGTTTATGATCTGCTTTGACTGTGAAGTGCTCCCATTGCATCCTGCTTTAATTGTGCTATAAAGCCAAAAGACCCGTCCTATTTTGATACCCCTTTAAGAGCAAATCATTTGTTGTTTTCTGAGCAGCCACTGGGGGCCCAGGAGCAGGATTTGATACTTTTAAGCTTCAAATTAAACAAATGCTTACATCTGCGTAAGTTTTAAAGATAAAGACATCAAAATTGGCACAGTAATAGATATTAAGGAGAGCTTTAAGCACACCAAATTTGAATCGGATTGGGTCGTCCGTTGATTTTTTAATGATTTTTCCCCATTTCCTCCCTTAAACCCTTTTCCTTGTATGCAAAGGCTCTTAGGAGCGCTGCCACCTGGGGTGTGATTTTGCTAGCAGCTACAACAACAATGATGACAGCTTAGTGCTGTAGGGGATAATTCGAGGGAAACAGGTGCGTGGGATGAAGCTAACAGACCGAGGGGCTGTCTTCACAGCACCAGGTTGGTACTGTCCTGCTGCCAAACCCCAAGCTCTCGCTGGTGCTCAGCGGCAGCAACTTGGGGGAGGTAATGCAGGCATTCCAGCAGCCATTAGGCTCCCCATGCCTGCCCCCTCTCCTCGTGCAACTTCTGGCAACCAATAGGAGGTCGCCTTCTGCCCAGGAATCCACCCAGAATGGCTCCAAGCAAGGACAGACCGGTGGAAGAGCTGGGCTGCCCTCACTCTGGCTGGAAAAGTTGGGGTAAATCCCGACTTTTTTCAGTTGTGCATCTTCGCCTCTTTGCCCCAGAGTGGCTTCGAATCTGCGGCTGTGTCATCTAACTGATGCAGTGCGGATTTGGAGACACCCCGGGGCAAAGACAATGTCAAGACAGCCCCTCATTCATTGATTCATATAAACACAACAGCCAAACAGGACACACACATGCACAAGTCACTACTGGCCCTGGACATTACGCTCCTATTTTTCACTTGCTTCCAGACAAAATCCAAAGTGTTAGTGACCATCTAGAAAGTCCTAAAGGGCTTGGGCAAAGCGTATCTGAGGGAACCTCTCCTCCGCTACCATCCTGTTGACTAAGATCAAAAGAGAGGTCCTTTTCTGTGTCCCACTTAGAGTGGAGCCATGATTGACAGCCAGTGTGGCGTAGTGGCTAAAGTTTTGGGCTGGGAGTTGGGAGATCCAGGTTCTAGTCCACACTCGGCCATGGAAACCCACTGGGTGACTTTGGGCCAGTCACAAACTCTCAGCTCAAACCACCTCACAGGCTTGTTGTTGTGAGGATAAATTGCAGAGCAGGAGCATTATGTAGGCTGCCTTGGGTTCCTTAGAGGGGAAAAAATGGGATATAAATGCAATAATAAATAAATAAATAAATAAATAAATAAATAAATAAATAAAACACCTGATCTGGCCTTCATAGTGATTGTACCAATATGGTGGGACACCTTGTTCCATGAAGTCTGACTGGCTCTCACTCTCTCTCTCTGACTGTCTTTCACTAGTTGGTAAAAACTAGGGATGTGCTCCGCTCCGATTAGGAGCGTAGAAGCAGTAGCGGATTGGCCTGCTCCGCCTTACCCAGAGGCGGAGTAGGAGCGGACCGCGGACCCCCTAGAAGCAAGGCGAAGAGAAGCGCCCATTTTTCGGAGCTCCGAGTTCAGGCGGAGCGCTCCGGTCGCCATCTTGAAAACATTTCGCCATAGGATTGCATTGCGGCAAATAATCGCACATAACTACGTTGTTTTTGAAGCTATCGTTCTGGAAATTCTTGTGCACAGAGAGTCGTGGATGGGGGTCATTTTGAGACCACTCTCACCTCTCTGCGTAGTCTGGGTCGCGGGCTATATTTTTTTGAAAATCGGGTCAACCGCGCGGCTCAAACTGCGTTTTCGGCTTTTCGCCCATAGGATTGCATTGAGGGAAAGAATCGGGGATAACTGGGGGGGGGGTTTAAGCTATCGTTCTGGAAATTCTTGTGCACAGAGAGTCATGGATGGGGGTCATTTTGAGACCACTCTCACCTCTCTGCGTTGTCTGGGTCGCGGGCTATATTTTTGTGAAAATCGGGTCAACCGCGCGGCTCAAACTGCGTTTTCGGCTTTTCGCCCATAGGATTGCATTGAGGGAAAGAATCGGGGATAACTGGGGGGGGGGTTAAGCTATCGTTCTGAAAATTCTTGTGCACAGAGAGTCGTGGATGGGGGTCATTTTGAGACCACTCTCAACTTTCTGCATCGTACGGGTCGCGGGCTAGACGTTTTTAAAAAATCGGCGGGAAAAATACCTTTTTCAAAGGGCTGAGGGGCAGAGTCAGCTCCCGGTCATGATGATCCCAAAGTTGGAGGAGGGCATAGGCAAAACAGGTAACTTGGGATTCTGGGAAACTTCTCTTTCTTCATCTGAACGGGCTTTTCCCCGTGTTTTTTAACACAGTAGCCCCACCAAATGCACAAACACAACCTGAAATCATATACTAAGCCAAGAATAAGAGATAGAAACACAGCACTGCTCCCCACCCTAACCTTGGTGAACAACTGAATCGATGTGGTGCAAGGGGATGAGCTCCCCTAGGGCATCTCATCGTGGACGTGCCCCCACTCTCTCCTGCACTGGAAGGCCATTAGAGCCTTCCAAAGAGAGTAAAACGGTGGAGCAATGCCTATCATGAGTTGAAGTGAATGGTCACTTTTCAGTGGTGGAGCAATGCCTGTTCTGAGTCGAAGTGAGCGTTTTACTTCTTCTCAGAGCTGTGGCTGTCAGTGTCTTGAACTGGCAGCTACTTCCCCCTCCCCCGGGCACGTCCCCCTATTGCTGGTAAAAGACAGATATAGCCTTTTAAAAAAAGTTCTTCTTGTTGTTTATTGAGCAACACTGCTGCTTTTAATTCCACCCCTCCTTTGTTTATTGATTGATTTATTCCATTTTATATGCATTACTGGCTTATCCTTGGCTCACTTCCTTATGCCCCCAGAAATGCCAGCTGCATGCCTGCCTGCCTTCCCTCCCTCCTCCCCTGCCCACCTCGCAGGGATGGTGTGTGTGGGGTGCCCGATTTTCAAAAATTCGCCAAAAATCAGGGGATGATGGGATTGCTTTGAAACTTGGCATGCGTGTGTATATCCCCATGAGGTGTCATGGTGCCAAACATGAGGTTTCTAACTTGAACAGAAAAAAAGTTGTATAATTTTTTAGCTTTCAATGCAAGCCTATGGGGGGGGGAAACGGAGCTCCGGGCGGAGCGGAGCGGAAGTGGGCGGAGCGGGGGCGGGGCGGAGCGGTCCGATCCGGAAAATGGCGGATCTGCAAGTGAAGCGGAGCGGGGGGGTCTGTGCATACCCCTAGTAAAAACTTTAATTCAGGCAGGCTTTTGCCTGCTAAGGATCTGATGGTTTATATAAAAGTTAGGTTTTTATAGGTAGTCTCTCTATTTTGTTTTGCTTTAATGTGGTTTCATTGTTGTATTGTAATTGCAGTTTAAATCTATTTTTTGTTGTATTTCATGATGTCGTGTCATTTGCACCCACAATTGCATTTCCTTCCTCAAGCTCAAGCTCTTTCCATCCCATTTAGGAAGAAAGTTGCCAGCTGTGGTCCTTATTAAAATAATAAGAAAAATGAACCAAAAACAATTTCTCACCTTCTCCTTTTTCAAAGATACACTGTCTCTGGACATGAAGGTTCCACACGGAGATCTCTCATGGCTAGCAGTTATTGATAGATTAACAGCACTGTTCCCCAAAACAGCCAAGCTGATGTCCTTGCAAAGCTCCCAAATAGTCAAACAAAGATGGAAGTGGCCAAGTGATATTGTTAGTGTTTGGGGATCTTGTACCATTCTATCTTCGAAGCTCTTACAGCCCACGGCAAGGTCCTTACCATGAACTTTAAAATTATGATTAACTGACATTTTCTTTATGTAGCTGAATACTTTATGATGTTACAAGATAGTAGGGGTGGACAGGAGAATGGTGTTATTATCCTGGAGCTGGCAATGAGGAATTGCCTCAATAAAAGTGGATTATTTTATGACAATGTGTTATTGTCATGCAACCACATTAGCTACTCATACAGTCAGGTGTGTGTATGTCTGTGTGTGTGTGTGTGTGTGTGTGTGTATGAGAGAGGGACAAACATGATTTTCTTTATAAAAAGAGAAGCTAGGATAGCTGTTGCATCTACCTGTAATTCTCCATCGTGTGACACCATCATGTGTCACCTTGCTTTTAACAAGATATAATTGTGTTGTATTTCAGATGAAAGAAGGATGTTCCTGTAACACTGAGGTCGCTGGAATTATACCTGGAATCATTTGCAAGCTCCAAGTCTACACTTTACAGTCCATTTATTCCCAGACAGTATTCTCCCAAATGGTCCCAAGTGGTTAACTTCATGATCCTATATGACAGTTACAGGGCAATCTGCATAGCTCGTCCAATTACAACAAGACCTTGGCCTCTTCCAATCTTCTCTTCTTCCTGTTTTTACCCCACTCCTGTACGACTCCTGGAGAAGGACTCCTCTGTTTTGTTTATGTTTTACTGTGCCATGCATATTGATTGGGCTGGTCACAATGTTTATTGAGAGTGTTGGAGGAGACCCACTGTATGGTATCCAGTGCCAGCCGTCTGCCAGCAGGGTATAAACTGCTGGTGGGGTGGGTTTCCCCCACTCCCTCATGCAGACCCCTCCCCTGTCACTTTGGCTACAGCTTTGTAGTCTTATTTATCTGAATCATCATAGAATCATAGAATCATAGAATAGCAGAGTTGGAAGGGGCCTTCAAGGCCATCGAGTCCAACCCCCTGCTCAATGCAGGAATCCACCTTAAAGCATCCCTGACAGATGGCTGTCCAGCTGCCTCTTGAAGGCCTCTAGTGTGGGAGAGCCCACAACCTCTCTAGGTAACTGATTCCATTGTTGTACTGCTCTAACAGTCAGGAAGTTTTTTCTGATGTCCAGCCGGAATCCGGTTTCCTGTAACTTGAGCCCGTTATTCCGTGTCCTGCACCCTGGGAGGATCGAGAAGATATCCTGGCCCTCCTCTGTGTGACAACCGTTTAAGTATTTGAAGAGTGCTATCATGTCTGCCCTCAATCTTCTCTTCTCCAGGCTAAACATGCCCAGTTCTTTCAGTCTCTCTTCTGAAGGTACAGTGCATGTATGCACACACACACACACACACACACACACACACACACACACACACACACACACACACACATTTCAGCATCAAGGCTCCATGAAGTGTGACTGGCTCTCTCACTCTCTCTCTCTCTGACTATCTTTCACTAGTTGGTAAAAACTTATTTAATTCAGGCAGGCTTTTGCCTGCTAAGGATCTGATAAAGGTTATGTTTTTATAGGTATAAACTCTCAGGTAACAGTCCAATGCACACTGAGGAGTATTCATTGGATATGTATAATTTCTTTATACTATTTATGAATTGTGTAGAGGACAATAGGTACAGACGTATTTCCCAGCATGTTCACTGCACAGGTCTAGGGCTTATTCATTGCAGCCTAAGCTATTTGGGGCTTTTCCCTCTTTTCTCTGTCTTTTGCCCCTGTCCATCTTAAGCACCAACATTTTTACATTTTTATTCACAAAGCAGCTTGACTCGTGCATGCCATCTGTGCACTAGTACTTTATTGCTCAGTATCATACTTTTCCAGCTTTTCTGCGGGCACCTGGAAAAGCTGGGCATGAGGCTGACCTGGAGTCCATTGGACTCCCTTTCCCAGGCACTCCCAGTTGTCCCCCCCCTACTCACCTGCCCACCAACCCACTGGACTTATCTGCAGCCTGCATGCATGCTAGTGAGTCACCTAGTCTCCTCTCTGGGCTACCCCTCCCAGCCACTCCCCTCAGCTCCCAACTGTGTTTATATATCCTGTTGCTTAGCCACACAAAGTTCTTGTCATAGCTCTAGGGTGACCATATGAAAAGGAGGACAGGGCTCCTGTATCTTTAACAATTGCATAGAAAAAGGAATTTCAGCAGGTGTCATTTGTATATATAGAGTACCTGGTGAAAATCCCTCTTTATCACAGCACTTAAAGGTGCAGGAGCTATACTAGAGTGACCAGATTTAAAAGAGGGCAGGGCACCTGCAGCTTTAACTGTTGTGTTGAAGAGGAAATTTCCCCAGGTTCCCCATATATACAAATGATACCTGCTGAAATTCCCTTTTCAATACAACTGTTAAAGATACAGGATCCCTGTCTTCCTTTTCATATGGTCACCCTACATAGCTCAGAACCTCCAGAGTACAAAGTTCTTCTGATAGCCCAGAACCAACACTGTGTCATAGATCGGAACCTGCATGCCATGCATTGCCATGCATCACCTTAGAGATAGATAGATAGATTCTGTCATGTCCCCAAACTTCCAAGACTCAACTTCCCTGACCTTGCTTGACTCGTCAGGGGAATGACACATGGACACTTGCCATGCACAGACTTTATCAAACTCTTAATATACCCAGAACAATGTGGAAATATAAACTTGTTCAGAAAATAATTGCATTTTGCAAAAATAGCTTTTTTAAAACAGCCACCAAGTGCATATTAAACCATGTGCCAATTTGGAATAATACTATGCACACTTTGCAGTCTCCCAAACTCTTGAGTTTTGCCTGTGAGTGGTTTCCCCTCCCACTTTCTGGATTTCTTTTTCCAATTAGCAAACTTTTTTTTTATAAAAAGCATGTTCTTATTATTTGAAATCAGACAGAGAAAGATGTAAGATTAGAGCTGGAGGAAGCTATTGTAATGTCTGGGTTTTGAGTTCTTTGCAATTAATTAACATTAAATTGACCTGCTATCTGCCACCAAAGGTGTTTTATGGAACCAAGATGCAACAGAGAAACCTCAACAAATTGTCTTGTCTTTTGCAAACTACTCAGGTTTAATTCAAAGCAACAGCTCTTTTGATGCCTGCCTCGATAATCCTGTTCCACCTGAACTTGCTGCAGTTTGGGGTGTGTGTGTGTGTATTTACTTCTGCAATAAAGCTAAAACAGAAAGGTATATCTTTCTACCAAATGAAACAAAGACTTTGCTCTGCAGAAGGAGAATGATTAGCAATAGGTGAACTCCTGAATGATCCAGAATGGAACCAACTCAATTGAGCTAACTTGGGCTCAATCCTGGTCTTAAATTAACTCATCCAGCAAGGTCTCCATGATTGCTTTCTTGAAGGTAGGGATGGAAGAACCAGTGAAGTTTGAGCTCATTGATGTTCTCCAAGGCCACAGCTAGACCTAGGGTTTATCCCAGGATCATCCTGGGTTTGTCCCTGCCTGAGCGCTGGATGCCCTGTGTGGCACTTAGATGAACAGGTTTGACAATCCTGGGATAAACCTTAGGTCTAGCTATGGACCAAGATCCACCTCAAAGCTCAGTCTGCATTACTCCTGGTTTTGATTACGATCTATTTTTCTACATGTTCAAATAGGGAAAGTGTGCATTTTGTGAAGCATTTTCAGAAATGTGCAGCACCATGTACACTGGTGGTGCTATATAAATATTAAATAATAGAAAGTGTGCACCCATATGTGAACTTTCCTTTCCTCCCATAGGCTAAAGTGTGAAAATGCATTTTTTTTAAAAAAAAAATGGATATTTTTACATTCCTTTCCCCCCAAAACACAAACACAAGGTTGGGAGCATGTGTGTGCTTCCCACCCACCCCACCCCACACAAAACAGTGCTCACATTCATGTTCACAGTTGGAGTTACTAATGGGGCAAACCTGAGTACAAAATGGAGCAAAATGAAAAATGGGTACATTCTTGCTTAACGGTGTTCAGGGGCATTGAGGCCTAGCCACTACCTACCCTCCATGAGTAGAGGAGGCCCTAGATTAGGAAATTCATGAAATCAGTGCCTCCACTCCTAAAACCCAAGGGCAGATTGAGGCTGACGTTTTTGGTAAAGTAGGAAACATTTTGCCCCTATTTTCCATTTAATGAAGAGGCAACCCCCCCTCCCTGCATCTTCGGAAGCAGAAATATTATCATTTATAATAAAACAAACCCCAAATGCGTGGGCATTATGATTATGACTATTAAGCACTGTGTCAGCACAGAGAGTGTGGAAAAAAACCTAAGAAAGACATGATCCTTGGGAAGGTTTAACTTCTCCCCTCCAAACTAATAGAAGGCAGTTTAAAAAGTTCCAATGAATATCAGATGCCACCCACCCCCCTGTAAAAATGTTGAAGAGGAGACCATCTTGCATGTTCTGTTTCATTGCTGCTACTATCAGGAGGCCAGAAAGGACCTCATATATCCCATCATGCATAGGGTGACCAACTGTCAGGATTTCCCCGGATTTGTCCTGGTTTTTGTTCTTTCCATGGTGTCAGGGGGGATTTTCTATAATTTTCAATAATGTCCTGGAATGACACACCTTCCCCTTTAAGGCTGCCATTAGCATGGCAGGAGTGAGTGACATGCTTTCTTGAGGCACATCATTCTCCCACCCCGAGCTCCAATTGAGGTCTTAAAGGGGAAAATGGGTCATTCGTGGACATTATAGAAAAGGCCCCAATTGGAGTGGGTGGTGGTGGTGCAGAATGAAATCCTTTCCCCTCCTCCACTCCAATTGGGTTCTTTAAGGTGGCGGGGGAATAAAGTACTTTCTGCAGGACTCAGAAAGCTGCTTCCCCACACACACACTAGGTGTCCTCTTTTTTGGTTTCCCAAATATGGTCACCCTAATCATGCAGTTTTTCCCTGGCTGGTCTTTTGAGTCCCTTATGAGCATTCTTCTCCAGGGTACCAGCAATTTAGTTTCTGAGCAAATGGTTGAATTCTCACTAGATTGAGTTCTTTACTGATTTTGAATCCCTCTATCTTATCAATATGTTTTTTTTTATTATTAATTTATGTATTTTAATATGATGTATTATCGGTCTGTTGATAATAAATAAAGGTTGAAATGGGGCAGGGGACAGTGACAGGGCACAGACATCTGCTCTGAAGTCCCATCCACAACACCCAAAAGAAGTCCCTGGAAGAAGGGTCACCGCCGCATCCATGCCGCAACATGGCCAACAGGGCACTGTCAACCCCTGGGCTTGGCCTTCCAAGGGAAAAGGAAGTAGGAAAGCCTCTCCTCACCCCTGCCTTCAACTAGAAGCAGCAGCAGAGCAGGAAGTTTTCCCACATCACCTGAGGGAGGACCAGGTCTACAGCTGGGAGGGTGCATGGGTGGGTGGCCTGACTGACTTAGGCCCACCGTCCCTAGTCGGTCCCTCATTAACCTCCATAGCCATGGTCATATTCCTTCTGTATGCACATGGGAATTGAAATAATGACATCTTTGCTTTTTTATTTGTAATTTTTTGCTTAATTTGCATTCCCCCCTCAAATTTGGCACCTCACTTAATTTGGTGCCCTAGTTCACCATATGGATGGGCCACTCCTGTCTGTGTGCCCCCAAAACCCGCCATCCTAAAACTTGGCAGTGTGGTGGAACAGCTGTGAGGTATCCTCCTGGGTACACGGGATTCAGTTCCAAGGACTAGAGCAGGGTAAAGAACCCTTTTTCTTTTCTTTTCTTTTCTGTTAAGGGCTGCATTCCCTCATGAGTAATATGTCAGGAGGCCATGTGGCAGCATGCAGAGGGCTTGTGAACTTGGGCTCAGGGCCACCAAAAATGAGGCCAAAGTCCACAGGTTGCATATTCCAGGCTTAGATGATCCTCCATTGTAAAAAACCAAGAAGAAGAAGAAGAAGAAGAAGAAGAAGAAGAAGAAGAAGAAGAAGAAGAGGAGGAGGAGGAGGAGGAGGAGGAGGAGGAGGAGGAGGAGGAGGAGGAGGAGGAGGAGGAGGAGGAGGAGGAGGAGGAGGAGGAGGAGGAGGAGAAGGAGGAGGAGAAAGTTGCCCAGGAGGAGGAGGAGGAGGAGGAGGAGGAGGAGGAGGAGGAGGAGGAGGAGGAGAAGAAGAAGAAGAAGAAGAAGAAGAAGAAGAAGAAGAAGAAGAAGAAGAATGTGCTATATAAATAAAGAAGAAGAAGAAGAAGAAGAAGAAAAAGAAGAAGAAGAAGAAGAAGAAGTTTTTTTTAGCTCTGCAGACCAGCCCTAGTCCGTGCAACACACATGCACAGAATTTTGTTGTAAGCCTAAATACACCAGCTGCTGTGGAACATGGGCAGGAGGTTGCTGTTGAAGGAACCCTACCCTATTTTGTACCTGGTCACTCTAGCTATACTCCTACAGCTTTAACTGCTCTGATGAAGAGGGGATTTCACCAGGTGATGCATGCATAACAAAGACACCTGCTGAAATTTGATTTTCTACACAACTGTTAAAGGTACAGGATCCCAGTCCCAGTCACCCTAGCAAAGCCCAAGGTCCTCCGTCCATCCTTGCCTTTGTGTTTTCCTCCCTGCATAACATGGGAGCTGTGATTCCCCAACTGCCTCAGGCTCCTGGCCCTGGTGCAAAAACATGCCATTTGGTTATTTGAACCGTTTCAAACTTAGAACTTTTTCGAACTTTCGAAATTTTCTGCACATCTACATTGCTCAAGCTTGAATTTAAAACAAAACAAAAAATGAGCAGAATTGGTCTGGTAGATCTCAAGTAATAACCCTTACACTATCATATTCTAACTTCCTGACTGTTAGAGCAGTATGACAATGGAACCAGTTACCTAGGGAGGTGGTGGGCTCTCCCACACTAGAGGCCTTCAAGAGGCAGCTGGACAACCATCTGTCAAGTATGCTTTAGGGTAGATTCCTGCATTGAGCAGGGAGTTGGACTTGATGGCCTTAGAGGACCCTTTCAACTCTACTATTCTATAAGATACCAGCAGTAGGAGAGAGTGAAATATAAACCATGTACAGTAGGCATAAGCAAGGTTTGAGAATTTTTTTTTTTTGGGGGGGGAGGTGGTGTTGGGGGTTTCTACATCCCTCTGACACAATCTGCAACCCAGTAACTTTAGCTACTCGAGTGTGTAGCACTGCCACTTTTAAAAATGAAATGTGCCTGTTGGGAGCCGTGCTCACCAAGCTGCCATTTTGGAGTCACTCTCCCAAATTAATTGCCCTTCTGGCCCCTTTCGGTGTTTAAAACCCTCATTATCGATTCAGACAAGCAAGTCATGAGCTGTGCCCAGATTTGCCAGAGGCACTAAACCCAAATTCCTTTTTGCCTCCTCCAGGAAACTTAAAGAAGTCACATTTATAGCATTCACCAACTGTTCTCCAGCTTTTTAATATCAGAAATTGCATTGTCATGAGGGTGGGTGGGGGAATAATGAAAGACATTTTACTGCTATTTGTCAGGGAGGGAAAAGAGAATGTTTTGACCTTCATTCATAGCAAAGTCAGGAAATAATCCTTGCCCAACATATCAGCCACTCTCCACAGCACCAACACACACTTCCCTGACCTTTTGTCCTCTAGATCAGTGAACTTCAACCATTGGGTCACAACCCCAAAGTGGGTCACAACATCAGTCCAAAATGGGTTGCGGCAAAACTGTTTCTACCATAGTAGACAATTGTGAAATTCTGAAAGTGGGTCGCAGGTTGCAGCTTGGCCATCTTGGCTCTGGACCAATTGAAGACTACTGCTCTAGATGTTTTGGACTACTACTCCCAGCATTCCTGACCACTACAACCATCTCCAAGAAACTGTTGGAGAATTCCTCCTCCCTCTGGAGAAATTTGACACAGCTATAAAAACAAACAAAAACTACACCTTCATTTTCTCTTGTGGGGGGCATGGGTTGGACCCTCCGTAATATAGCATCTTGACTCATCCTCAGCTGAGGGGATTGCCTATATATTTTCAAAAATTGATCCTCCCCACAAGTATGCACGTACACACAAACAAGGATTCTGTACAAAGGCGCATCAGATGTTGTGCGCCCTTGCATACAATAGCAACAGTCAGCCCTGGTTGCAGCTGGTGCATATCACTGCAGGATCATGAAAGTCACAGCACTTGAACCCACACCATGAATTCACAGGTTGCAGCTTGGCCATCTTGGCTCTGGACCAATTGAAGACCACTGCTCTAGATGTTTTTGGACTACTACTCCCAGCATTCCTGACCACTGGCCATGCTGGCTAAGGCTTTTGGGAGTTGAAGTCCCAAACTTCTGGAGGGCCCCAGCTTGGGAAACACCAACCTAGCCCCATTGCTAGTACTAAATAAAAACATGTGTTGGTTGTAATCATTATAACAGCATCAATAGTAACATGTATGTATTTCTATTTATTTGGAGGTCTATAAACTGACCAGGACAGTGTTAATAAAATTATAGAAAGACAAATATGATACAGTAACAATGATAAAGTTACCCAAAAAAATTATTCAAACAATCAATAAAATGAATCAATAAAAAAGACCATTAGGAGGGAGAGCAGCCATGGGCCCTAGAGTTGCCCATCAACAGTTGGCACCTGGACAGCTGACTGAGCAAGCACATCTTCCCTACTATGCAGAGATGTACTATATTTCTATTTACATTACAGTTATTATTTCTAAATTTGCATATGAAATTGGTACCTACACATGCAAACGGGATGCAATTCGGTGCTCTCTTTCGTCTTCATTTTTGGTGATGCATTTCTTCTTTATCACTATGCCTAAGTCACCATCCTGTAGAGTGGTCTTCTTGGGCATGCAATCTAGTTTACAGCAATCAAGAAGAGTTTCATTAAGTGTAAGAGCAGACATTCAAGAACACCTACACATGGGTGTACAAAGCAGCTGGCTTTGTAGTTCACTTAGGCCTAAGGATTATCTCAGGCAAATGGAGGGATCATCTCTGCTTGCTCCTGGGATCTCCTGTATGTCATTTGGATGCAAAGGGATGGTCCCGGGACAATCCCAGGAAAAAAGGCAGGTGTAGAAACAGCAATCAATGAAAGTTTCAACATGAATACAGGGTTTAACATTCAATAATGTTGGCTTGCATGGCTACGGAGTCCCTAGTTCGGAGCTCCTGGCCTGCTGATTACTGGGAACTGTGCATGCACAGAATCTCATACGACGTTCCATGCCAGAGAAGGTCTTCTGTGGAAATGGTCCTTGATTCAGAATACAGCTGGAACTAGGGATGCTGAAGAAATTTGAGCTGGACTAAAATGAGTTCGGATTTCTAAGGATCCGACATGCGGAATAAGCTGTAGACTGGCTTCCTCAGACTGTGCAGAGTCTGTGAACTCTGGGTGAGTGTTTTTAACTTTCCTGAAATCTGTGCAAATTTATTCATAGGAAAATACACAAATTTCTGCTGTAACATATGCTGTCCCAGAAAATACATGCGGGATCATAGAATCATAGAATAACAGAGTTGGAAAGGGCCTACAAGGCCATCGAGTCCAACCCCCTGCTCAATGCAGGAATCTACCCTAAAGCATCCCTGACAGATGGTTGTCCAGCTGCCTCTTGAAGGCCTTTAGTATGAGAGAGCCCACAACCTCCCTAGGTAACTGGTTCCATTGTAGTACTGCTCTAACAGTCAGGAAATTCTTCCTGATGTCCAGCTGGAATCTGGCTTCCTTTAACTTGAGCCCTTTATTCTGTGTCCTGCACTCTGGGAGGATCGAGAAGAGATCCTGCCCTCCTCTGTGTGACAACCTTTTAAGTGAACGGACCTTTTAAGCTGAACGGACTGGGGGACAAGATGCTAAATGTTCCATACTAACACAAATGATGTAAATTGTTTCAAACCTTCTTACAGAATGATTTGTGTATTTTTCCACATAGCGGGGGAGGGGGAGAAATCCAATCCATCTGTGAACAGATATTGGAAACGAACGACAGAGCAAATCCATGAAACAGACACGGGTTGGATTTCACAAAATCCAGACATCCCTAGCTGGAACATTCGGAGCAGGACTAAAGCGCATACTGAACCAAAACACCGTGCCCAGCTTTACTGACCAGACCAGAACAATATCCCCTGCTTTGTTGGCATCCCTTTCTGCTCTGCGTAGTCCACATGCAAGAGAAATCTTCCAAGGTTTGCCTAAGGAAGAGAAATCCGTGGACGAGGCTGTAGAAGTCTGCAGCCCAGTCTTTCCAGCTGAACCACGTTGAGCTTTCTCAATGTAAAAATAAAAATCACGATGTACTACAGCAACAGACTAATTCATGAGCTGGCAGGTTTGCTGACATCACTTCTGTCTAGCCTACTCACTCCAAAAGAACCACGGATTTCAAGCTAAAAGGAAAACAGGATGAGGGGTGGGAGGGAAGGCAGAATGTTCCAGAGAACCACAGAGGATTTAATACATTTTTTTTTTTTTTTACTTTCATCGTTCCTTCCCCGCTTCTATTCGCACCCACCCGACGCCCTTGCAGCTTTGAAAAACACCCCCACCGCCTACAAATCGAACGTCAGTCTCCTGGCTATCCAGGGAATCCGGATTTATCTTCAGCTTTGATATGCATTTTCTTCAAAAGGTCAGCCTGCTTCAGATCCCAGAGAGAATCCATTAAAAAAAAAATACAAAAAAGAAGAAGATTGTAATGCAAAACTCCCCTCCTCGCTTCTTTTTGCCTCTCGGTATTAGATGTTTAAAAGGATCTACAGAAAGCAAGGGAGGAAAAGTCATGAGTTGGTGACTAAGGGGAGAACAAGTGTCTTTTGAAAGCATCAGAGTTGTTGCTGCTGTTGCTGTTGTTGTTTTAATCCGTACAGTTCAAGTTGCCTTCAAATATTTAAAAAGTATTGGAAATTCAGAGTAGGTGAACCCCAGCTCAAAGCTGCCTCAGTAACTGCATGGAACAGATAGAGGCTCTAGCTTACTAATTAATAATGTTCCTCCTATCCCCTCAATGAGTTGAAATAGGGTGGCCATATGAAAAGGTGGACAGGGCTCCTGTATCTTCAACAGTTGTATAGAAAAGAGAATTTCATCAGGTGTCATTTGTATGCATACAGCACCTGGGGAAATCCCTTCTTCATCACAATAGTTAAAGCTGCAGGAACCCTGCCCTCTTTTGTATCGGGTCAAAAGGACAGGGCTCTTGCGGCTTTAACTGTTGTGATGAAGGGGGAATTTTGCCAGGTGCTGCAGGCATACAAACGACACCTGCTGAAATTCCTTTTTCTGAACAAGTGTTAAAGATACAAGAGCCCTATCCTCCTTTCCATATGGTCACCCTAGTTGGAACAAAGACTCAGCGAAGAATAAAAGGAAGCAGTTAATCCAGGATCATAGAATAGTAGAGTCGGAAAGGTCCTACAAGGCCATTGAGTCCAATCCCCTGCTCAACGCAGGAATCCACCTTAAAGCATCTGTGACAGATGGCTGTCCAGCTGCACCTTGAAGGCCTCTAGTGTGGGAAAACCCAGTACCCCCCTAGGTAAGGTGACCATATGAAAGGGAGGACAGGGCTCCTGTATCTTTAACAGTTGTGGTGAAAAGGGAATTTCAGCAGGTTCCCCATATATACAAATGACACCTGCTGAAATTCCCTTTTCTATGCAACTGTCCTCCTTTTCATATGGTCACCCTACCCCTAGGTCATTGGTTCCTTTGTCGTACTGCTCTAACAGTCAGGAAGATTTTCCTGATGTCCTGCCAGATTCTGGTTTCCTGTAACTGGAGCCCATTATTCTGTGTCCTGCATTCTGGGATAATCAAGAGTTACAGGCCCTCCTCTGCGTGACAGCTTTTCAAGTATTTGAGGAGTGCTATCATGTCTCCCCTCAGCCTTATCTTCTCAAGGCTAAGCATGCCCAGTTCTTTCAGTCTCTCTTCATAGGGCTTTGTTTCCAGACCCTTGATCATCCTCATTGCCCTCCTCTGAACACACTCCAGCTTGTCTGCATCCTTCGTGAAGTGTGGTACTGTAGGATGAAGGAGGAAAAGTGGAAGGATGATATTTTAGGGGCAGTGCCCCCTGCTAATGTTCCTCCTACTCATTACATCCAAGCAGTGTTGTCATGCATGCTGACGTTATGTGCTGTACTATACATTTTGTGCCTGTTCTCATTGAATTTGATTGAAAAGAAATGACTTTCAAAAGAATGCTCGGAGGAGAAGATGATTATGGAGAAATTCTTACAGGTGGGATTCAGGGTTCCTTCCATGACCTGGACCCCCTGAGCAACTTCTTAAGGGCCTCTTGCCTCCTGAATTGTCCCACCTTCCTTTTTTCCTTCCCCTTTTCAGTAACGTGGGATTTAGGCTGTAAACATGGGGTGATTAACATACCAGACACTTTAGGTTTAACATAATAGTTTACTGGTATATTCAAACAACCAAATTACAAATAAAAGTATTTACTCAATAGAGCTGAGTGGTATGAAAGCATTAAAAGAAAATCAAAGTTGCAAAAATGCAAATTCTTTTACCCTAGCTGCATTAAAACTTTTCCAGCTGATTCTTCCTCATGGGCTCATCTTTTCCTGCTTTCTCTGGCTGTCTGGCTGTCTCCTCTCTTATTATACCCTCTTCCCCAAAAACAGAAAGTACTGTTTCAATCTTGAAGAAATGAAATTTAATCGGAGAAATGAAACTTAACCAGGGAAATGAATCTTAAGCAGATAAATGAAATTACTCTGTCGGAGAAATAAAACTGCCTCCTCCCAAGAGAAAAACTCCAGGCCTCTAGGACTAAGTTTATTACCTTGCCTCTATAGGCCTAAATCCTTCACAGTGGGGTTTGCAGTTCTTGTGCTTACCTTCCTTGTGAGGTATCTGAGGAGTCTGTGTGAGTGCCCAGTCTTTCACTGTCCAGTTATCTATGCAGCAGTCTCCCTGGCTTCCCACATTTTGATTAAAGCTCAGGAAAAACTTCAAGTAGTAAATCTTCCGTCATGAACCACCCACACCTCCCCCACACAGACCAGGAAGTGTGGGCAGCCAGGGAGGTTGTGGAGTAATGGAGAAATGTGTTATAGAAAGAAACAGCAAACACCACACCTTTGTCCATCTCATACTGAAAAGCTCAAAAACACCACCAAAAAAGAAGCTGTGCTACAACCATCTCCAAGAAACTGTTGGAGAATTTTCTCCTCCCTCTGGAGAAATTTGACACAGTTATAAAAACAAACAAACAAAAACTACACCTTCATTTTCTCTTGTGGGGGGCATGGGTTGGACCCTCCGTAATATAGCACCTTGACTCATCCTCAGCTGAGGGGATTGCCTATATATTTTCAAAAATTGATCCTCCCCACAAGTATGCACGTACACACAAACAAGGATTCTGTACAAAGGTGCATCAGATGTTGTGCGCCCTTGCATACAATAGCAACAGTCAGCCCTGGTTGTAGCTGGTGCATATCACTGCAGGATCATGAAAGTCACGGCACTTGAACCCACACCATGAATTCGCAGGTTGCAGCTTGGCCATCTTGGCTCTGGACCAATTGAAGACCACTGCTTTAGATGTTTTGGACTATTACTCCCAGCATTCCTGACCACTGGCCATGCTGGCTAAGGCTTTTGGGAGTTGAAGTCCCAAACTTCTGGAGGGCCCCAGCTTGGGAAACGCCAAACTAGCTCCATTGCTAGTACTAAATAAAAACGTGTGTTGGTTGTAATCATTATAACAGCATCAATAGTAACATGTATGTATTTCTATTTATTTGAAGATCTATAAACTGACCAGGGCAGTGTTAATAAAATTATAGAAAGACAAATATGATACAGTAACAATAATAAAGTTACCCCAAAAAATTATTCAAATAATCAACAAAATGAATCAATAAAAAATACCATTAGGAGGGAGAGCAGCCATGGGCTGTTGAACCCACACCATTAATTCACCATAGAGCCAGATGTCAGGTGAGGATTCTTCTGGGAACCATGCTCTGGCTAACATAGGGAACTAATCTAGGGTGACCATATGAAAAGGAGGACAGGGCTCCTGTTTCTATGCAACTGTTAAAGATACAGGAGCCCTGTCCTCCTTTCCATATGGTCACCCTAACTAACCAGCTAGATGAGAAAATATGTCCCTGGGACAGCAATAGACCAAAACAGTAGATAGTGGACCCTTATAAACACTTTTAGTACTGTCCTGAGCCACAAGGGGGCACTCCTTCCTCCACACCTTACCATAGATGTATGCCTCTTTTCTCAAGGGTGGATGAATCCATATTTTTCTGGTCCATGTTACTTTTTATATTTTTACCCATACTTCTGTTCCATTTCTGCATCAATCTGTATTCTTTTTCTAAAAAAAAATAGTTTAGTACAAGCATACTTGCAGGTTGTTGTTGTCATTATTATTATTAGTTGTGCCTCTATGTAATGGACTGAAGAGTCCTACAGTAAAATCCAGTCAAATTGAAGCTTAATCTTGCATGTAATGCTCTGTAACAGTGGTTGGTTAAGTCTGCCAGGATCACCCCAGGCGTTCCCCCCACCCTTCCAAAAAAAAATGAGGCTCTCCAAAGCAGAAAGCCTGTTTATTTATTTTTTGTCTCCTTATAAAAATCATCACTGCTTGGCTACTCAAACATAGTTTGTGTTAAAGATGCCACTTATTGTTTCATATGGAGCATAACCAGCTCATTATGTGATAAGCGGTAGACATCCACAGTACACCTTGAAAGGGATTTCAGCAATTGTGTTTGCGGTTCAGAGAAAGTTACAGGCAGTTCCGGTGTTTGCAAATTGCTTCTTGCAGAAGTAGGATTGCCTCTGTTTCACTTGAGGAATTCTGGGAGCTGAACAGAGTTCAAGGGAGGATGGTAGACTTTATTACCCTATTGCTCATAGGGTTTTTTGTGTGTGGGGGGGGTGTTTATCCATTCAGATTTCAAAACATTTTCCTATCATTATTTTTCTTCAGTAAATTTTGAAACCTTGTTGTTTGAAAATTTGTAGGTCTACACACCACCTCGAGCCAAACGCCCAAGTCCAAGGGCCTCAGCCTGAATATTATTTATTATTTATTTATTTAGAATATTTATATACCACTTGTGGCGTTACACCCCACAAGTCAATTCCAAATGTATGTCTGCGGTTTGTAAGTCTGTGGTTTTTAGAATGTTGGCCTGAGTGGGTGGAGTTAGAATGTCTTGGGAGGGGGGAGGAGTGATATATAAGGGCATGACAGAGGGGATGGAAAAAACTTTTCGGGGGGACTTGTTAGGTACTCTTAGAGTCTGTAGTGCTCTCTGTGTTTAGGGTACTTAAGTTCTGGGAAATTTGAGGGTCAGTGTAGTGAGTGGTGTCTTTGGAGTGTGGTGTGCACGTAGTGGATGTATATTAATCAATATTGATAATAAAGAAAGTTCAAGAGTGATTGTGTGAGAAAAAAGAAAGCGCGAATGTGAATGAGTGACAGGATTGTATGAAAGGTTTCAAAAAGGTTTTTAATTGTTTTATTTGAAACAAAGCTTGTGAACTTTTAAAAATAAATTTTGATTGTTTGTTTTAAAACTACCACAAAAATCCCACATGTCTGTTTGGCATTTATCATCTTAAGTTTGCACATTTAACCCCCACTCTGACAATCATTCACCTCAGCAGATATAACTCACAGCGCATTATTATATATATTAAAATCCTTCTCCATTTTAAACCCCTTTCTCCACATAGTTTGGAGAAAGGTGGTTTTTATCCCTTGCCTCAGGCGTATCAAGCGGTGGTGCTTGGCTTGAGCAGGGAGTAGCTGCTGCCAGGTCTAGTGTTCAGAGCCTGTGTCATGGCACCACTCCCCATTGAAAAATTTTGGACCGTTGTACAAGATAAAATGAAAATAAAACAGAATAAAACACTTTAAACAAATTTTAAAAGAAGCAAATACAGAGACTCAAGGCTTCATATTAAGGAAAGGCTTCCTGGAATAAAGATGTTTTCAGGAGGCGCTGAAAGGAGTACAAGTCTGGATCCTGTCTGACTTCCAGAGGCAGGGAATTCCACAGGAGGGGAGCCACCACGCTGAAGGCTCTTCCCATGGTGGACTCCAATCAGAGGATGGATCCCTGTGGAACCACCAGGAGCAGGCCCTCGGATGACCTCAGTGACTGGGCAGGTTGGTAGGGGAGAAGGCGCTATCTCAGGTATCCTGGTCCCAAATTGTTTAGGGCTTTGTACACAAGTACAAGAACCTTAAACCTGGCCCAGTAGTGAATAGGCAGCCAGTGCAGTTCCCTCAGCAGAGGAGTTACATGCTGGAAAAGGGCAGCTCCAGACAACAGCTGAGCTGCAGCATTCTGCACTAGCTCCAGCTTCTGGAGCAGCTTCAAGGGCAGCCCCACATAGAGCGCGTTGCAGTAATCCAATTTTGAGGTTACCAATGCCTGTACCACCGTGGCCAAGCTATCCCTGTCCAGGAGAGGCCGTAATTGGGGATACGGGGATGCCCACATAACTGTGGTCACGGGTAGGGGGAGGTATGGTGCTAGGGGAGGAACAGGCCAGATGAGGAGAAGAGGGGATAGATTCCTTACAGCTATTCCCTCTTCTGGTTCCTACCCCAACCAGATAGTTCCTGGTGGCCATATCAGCTTGCTCTCGGGTCTGGTGGTGCTGCTGCTGAACGCCAGGTCAGTCCAGAATAAAATCTCCCTCATCCATGATTTGATTGTGGATGAGGGGGCTGACCTGGTATGCATCACTGAGACCTGGGTGGGTGAACTGGGTGGGGTTGCTCTCACCCAGCTCTGCCCTCCTGGGTACTCGGTGCAGCACCAGCACAGACTCGAGGGCCGGGGAGGGGGGGTTGCCGTGGTCTATAGGAATACAATCTCCCTCTCTAGGCTTCCTGTTCAGTCGAGTGCTGGTCTGGAGTGTTTGTACTGTGTGTTGGGTACTCGAGACAGATTAGGGATTCTGCTGGTGTACCGTCCACCCCACTGCCCAACAGTCTCCCTGCCTGAGCTGACGGAGGTTGTCTCGGACCTGGTGTTGAGGACCCCCAGGATGGTGGTTCTGGGGGATCTCAACTTCCATGCCGAGGCTGCTGTATCTGGAGCGGCTCAGGACTTCATGGCTGCCATGACAACCATGGGGCTGTCTCAACATGTCATCGGCCCAACACATGCAAAGGGACACACACTTGATCTGGTTTTCTCGACTGGACAGGAGGATGGTGATCTGGAAGTGGGGGAACTAACATCTACCCCCTTGTCATGGTCGGATCACTTCCTACTGAGGTTTAGACTCTCGGCGGCCTTTCCCCTCTGCAAGGGTGGGGGGCCTATTAAAATGGTCCGCCCCCGGAGGCTAATGGACTCCGATGGATTCCAGAGGGCTCTGGGGGATTTTCCTGCTGATATGGCCGGTGCTCCTGTCGAAGCCCAGGTCGCTCTGTGGAATGCAGAGATGACTCGGGCGGTTGACACGATCGCGCCCAAGCGTCCTCTCCCTCTGAGCAGAGCCCGGTCAGCTCCTTGGTATACATCTGAGCTGAGGGCGATGAAGCAAGAGGGGAGACGGCTAGAACGCAGGTGGAGGAAAACTCGTGCTGGGTCTGATCGAACACGGGCTAGAGCTCACTATCGAGCCTACTCTGTGGCGGTGAGGGTGGCAAAGAGGCAGTTCTTTTCCACCAGCATTGCGTTTTCTCGGTGTCGTCCGGCGGAGCTTTTCCGAGTGGTTCGTGGCCTGTTACACTCTGGGCCAGGGCATGAGATAGTTGAACCCTCGGTAGCACGCTGTGACGAGTTTGCACGGCACTTTGAAGATAAAGTCGCTCAGATTCGTCATGAATTGGACACCACACTTAATGCAGCACCACTAGTAGAGGCGTTCAGAGCGCCGTCCGGCTCAGTTTTATTGGATGAGTTTCAGTTATTGAGGCCCGAGGATGTGGACAAGGTGCTTGGCCAAGTCCGGTCGACCACCTGTGTGCTTGACCCTTGCCCCTCGTGGCTCATTACATCAAATAAGGAGGGGATCGCCGGCTGGGTCCAGGAGGTTGTAAATGCCTCCTTGAGAGAGGGAGTGGTGCCGGCCTCTTTAAAAGAGGCGGTAATTAGACCACTCCTGAAGAAGCCTAATCTGGACCCGGAAGATGTAAACAACTACAGGCCGGTGGCTAATATCCCTTTCCTGGGCAAGGTGCTTGAGCGGGTGGTTGCAGGACAACTCCAGGCACTCTTGAATGAAACGGATTATCTAGATCCATTTCAATCGGGTTTCAGGCCTGGTTTTGGAACAGAAACTGCCTTGGTCGCCCTGTGGGATGACCTCTGTCGGGAGAGAGACAGGGGGAGTGCGACCCTGTTGGTTCTCCTGGACCTCTCAGCGGCCTTCGATACCATCGACCATGGTATCCTTCTGGATAGGTTGTCTGAACTGGGAGTTGGAGGTACTGCGTTGCAGTGGTTCCGCTCCTACTTGGATGGCCGATTCCAGAAGGTGATGCTGGGGGATTATTGCTCTGTGCCGTGGCTCCTAAGCCATGGGGTTCCGCAGGGCTCTATTTTATCCCCTATGCTGTTTAACATACACATGAAGCCGCTGGGGGAGGTTATCCGGAGATGTGGACTGAGGTGTCATCAATATGCGGATGACACCCAGCTCTACCTTTCCTTTTCATCAAACCCAGGTGAGGCAGTGACTGTTCTGAACCAGTGCCTGGGCACGGTAATGGACTGGATGAGGGCTAACAAACTGAGACTCAATCCAGACAAGACGGAGGTACTGTTAGCGGGTGGTTCATTTGTCCGGCGAGGTGATGTTTGCCCTGTCCTGGACGGGGTTGCACTCTCCCTAAAGGATCGGGTCCGTAGTTTGGGGGTGCTCTTCGATCCAGAACTGTCACTTGAGGCACAGGTGAACTCAGTGGCAAAGAGCACCTTTTATCAGCTTAGGCTGATATACCAACTGCGCCCTTATCTGGACAGTGATAGCCTAGCTACAGTTATCCATGCTCTGATAACCTCTCGTTTGGATTACTGCAATGCGTTATACGTGGGGCTGCCTTTGAAAACGGTCCGGAAGCTTCAGCTGGTACAAAACAGGGCAGCCCGTTTACTAACAGGGACTGGCTGGCGAGATCACATTACGCCAGTCCTTTTACAACTTCATTGGCTGCCAGTCCAGGTCCGGGCCCGATTCAAAGTGCTGGTATTGACATTTAAAGCCCTAAACGGTTTGGGGCCAGGTTATTTGAAGGAACGCCTCCTCCCATATGTACCTACCCGGACCTTAAGATCATCTACAGGGGCCCTTCTCCGTGAGCCCCTGCCAAAGGAAGTGAGGCAGGTGGCTACTAGGAGGAGGGCTTTCTCCGTTGTGGCACCCCGGTTGTGGAATGAGCTCCCCAGAGAGGTCCGCCTGGCGCCTACACTGTACTCCTTTCGTCGCCAGCTGAAGACCTTTTTATTCACTCAGTATTTTAACACTTAATTTTAACTTAAATTTAAATTATACTGTTTTAACTCTGTATTTTAACCTTATATCAATTTTGCTGCGTGGTTTTATACTGGTTGTGCTTTTTATATTGTATTTTGTATTTGTATTTTTAACTTGTTGGTTGTTTTATGATGATTTTAATTTTTGTGAACCGCCCAGAGAGCTTCGGCTATTGGGCGGTATAAAAATGTAATAAATAAATAAATAAATAAATAAATAAATAAATAAATAATTGGCAAACCAACCGAAGCTGGTAAAAGGCACTCTGAGCCATGGCAGCTACTTGAGCCTCCAACGACAGAAATGGGTCTAAGAGAACCTGATCTTTCAGAGGCAGTGCAACCCCATCCAGAACAGGCAATGAGCCTGTCTCCCGGACT
Organism: Elgaria multicarinata webbii; assembly: GCF_023053635.1. Taxonomy (NCBI): domain Eukaryota; kingdom Metazoa; phylum Chordata; class Lepidosauria; order Squamata; family Anguidae; genus Elgaria; species Elgaria multicarinata. The sequence continues at coordinate 10,933,815 of NC_086180.1, forward strand.
CGGGAACCACTCACCCACAGGGCTCCCATCTTACCAGGATTCAGTCTCAGTTTATTGGCCCTCATCCAGCTCATTACTGAGTCAAGGCACTGGTCCAGGACCTGCACAGCCTCACCTGATTCAGTTGTCACAGGGTGATAGAGCTGCGTGTCATCAGTGTATTGATGGCATTTAGCTCCAAATCCCCTAATGACTGCTCCCAATGGCTTCATATAGATGTTAAATAACATTGGGGACAAGATGGTGCCCTGCGGCACTCCATAGCTCAATTGCCAAGGGGCCAAGGACTGGTCACCCAATGCTACTCTCTGAAAACAACCCCATAGGTAGAACTGAAATCACTGTAACACAGTGCCTCCGATGCCCATCCCATGGAGTCGATCCAGGAGGATACCATGGTCGATGGTATCAAAAGCCGATGAGAGATCGAGCAGGATTATCAGGGTTGCATTCCCCCTGTCCCTCTCTCAATAAAGGTCATCCATCGGGGCGACCAAGGCTGATTCAGTCCCATAACCAGATCGGAACCCAAATTGGAATGGGTCTAGATAATCAGTATCCTCCAAGAGTGCCTGCAGTTGCTGTATAAACCTGTACTGGGTTGGCCCGAGGCACACCGAGACAAAGCAAATGGGTTCCGAAGCAAGCGCCTTGGGCCAATTTGGGGCAGTGGTGGGCTGCTCTCCCTGCTGCTTGTCTGCACAGGAAAGCCAACATGAGGCCAACCATGAATCCATTGGACTCCCCTCCCTCTTCCCCCTTTTCTCTCTCCCTGCTCACCCCCCAGAATCCAGAGCAGCCACCACTCAAAGGACTTACCTTTACTGTCAGTATTCCTCCATTAGAGCTGCAATTTAAAGGTAAGGTGGGGCTGTCTTGTTTTCATAGTTCTACAACCACAAACTACAGCAGTGCAAAGGGGCATTTCTGAAGTATGTGGCCCTAAATCTATGAAAATGAAAGGCTTCTGTTTACCTTTCAATCACGGCTCTGATGGAAGACAGATGGCAAAGCGGGATCTTGTGAGCAACTGTGGCAGCTCCAGGTTCACAAATTGGGCACCCAGGAACCCACAAAGGTTGACTGCTTTGTTGGGTGGGGTGGGGACTTCACTTTGGCTTCAATTCTAGACCTGAAGCACCTTGAGTTGAACTGGGGCCATTTTGGAGGCTCTGAAACTGCCTCCAAGGAGAGTTGTGGAGGCTGTACATAGCCCTAAAATTCAGTGCTCTGTTTCCTTTATTGGGTGACCTACCCCAACTCTGATAGCCAATCATCACGCTACTGAAAGTAGATAACAGAGTTTTCAATAGGGCTGTGCACCACTTCAGATAAGAATCCCAAGTCTGAGTGAATCGAGGTGATTCCGACCTCTCTAAAACAGATCCGAGGTGGTTTGGGGGAGGTCCAGATTGATCTAAGGCAGATTGGGCCGGGTTCAGAAGGTCCGAATCAGGCTCCGAAGTGGATTGGGGGGTCCGTGCACAGCCCCAGTTTTCAGGCTGGTTTGGTAGACTTCCATCTGCTGTCAGTGGAAAAGGTCAAATGAAGGGAAGGGCAAATAGGAATGGGAGAGTACAGTATTTGGCCTGGCTTCCCTTACACACATGAAACAGGGTGTTGCTGATCTGTTACTAGAGTGACCATATGAAAAGGACAGTGCTCCTGTATCTTTAACAATTGTATTAAAAAGGGAATTTCAGCAGGTGTCATTTGTATATATGGAGAACCTGGTGAAATTTCCTCTTCATCCCAACAGTTAAAATTGCAGGTGCCCTGCCTTCTTTTAAATCTAGTCACTCTAGTATAGCTCATGCCTCGTGTGGCGCAGAGTGGTAAGCGGCAGTTACTGCAGCCGAAACTCTCTCCACGGCCTGAGTTTGATCCCAGCAGAAGCTGGTTCTCAGGCAGCCGGCTCAGCTCGATTCAGCCTTCCACCCTTCCGAGGTTGGTAAAATGAGTACCCAGCTAGCTAGGGGAAAGGTAACTGTGACTGGGGAAGGCAATGGCAAACCACCCCACTACAAAGTCTGCCAAGAAAACGTCAGCAAAAGCAGGCGTCCCTCTAGGAGTCAGCAATGACTCAAGTGCTTTGCACGAGAGGTTCCTTTCCTTTCCTTCTCCATATATACAAAGGACATCTGCTGAAATTCCCTTTTCTATGCAACTGTTAAAGATACAGGAGCCCTGTCCTCCTTTTCATATGGTCACCCTACTGTAACAATACGGCACACAGAAGCAATCTTGAGACCAAATTCTCAGTCTTGCTCATTTCATCGCTTGAGCTTAAAATGCTTTTAAAAACATATTAAAATTAAAAGTGTTGAAAAGAGGCATCATTTAAATGGTAAATATTTTCTGCTTTCATTAACCAACCAAGAACAAATAAAGCTATATTAAATACGTATGTGCGTATAAATTTATTTAATTATTTCTTTAAATAAAATCAACTACAGAGGATTTGTGAGACTCAACACACACACACACACACACACAGAGAGAGAGAGAGAGAGAGAGAGAGAGAGAGAGAGAGAGATTGGGAGAGAGAGAGAACATTTCTACATCATTTCTTTGACTTTCTGTTGTCTTGGCCAATTGACTTTTCAAATCTCCTTCCTCAGTGCCTTCAGAAAAAAAAATCTGATGTGTACGAATTCAGGATCAATCAGTGTAAATAAAACATGTCTTCCCTTTCTCCAGTTTCAGCTTGAATACACTTTTCAGTGAGGAAGGGAACAGGTGGGGGCTGTTAAGGTGATTTTGACTTCCTCCAGCCTTGCAGCTTGAGAAAACAAACCTAGAATTTATATTCATGAATGGACATGATACAGACATAAGAAGAGAGGCCTGTTGGATAAGACCAAAGATCCATTTATTTACTTATTTATTTATTTATTTATTTATTTATTATTGCATTTGTATACCACCCAATAGCCAAAGCTCTCTGGGTGGTTCACAAAATTTAAAACCATTCAAAGTTTTTTTAATTATTATTTATTTATTCATTTATTACATTTTTATACCGCCCAATAGCCGAAGCTCTCTGGGCAGTTCACAAAAATTTAAACCATTAAGAACGTAATAAGACATCCAACCATCTAAAAAACCCAAATACAAAATACAATATTAAATACAGTATAAAACAGTATAAATATAGTATAAAACAAACAGTATAAAAATGTGATATAAAATACAATATAAAAGCACAACCAGGATAAAATCAGCAGCAGTGCAGAAATCCAAATTTAAAATCCAACTTTAAAACAGCCAAGTTAAAATTAAATTTATAGACTGTTAAAATACTGAGAGAATAAAAATGTCTTCACCTGGCATCTGAAAAAATATAGTGTAGGTGCCAGGCGAACCTCCTTAGGGAGCTCATTCCACAACTGGGGTACCACAGCAGAGAAGGCCCTCGTCCTGGTAGCCACCTGCCTCACTTCCTTTGGCAGGGGCTCACGGAGAAGGACCCCTGAGGATGACATTAGGGTCTGAGCAGGTACATATGAGAGGAGACATTCAGACAGCCTGGACCCCAGCCATTTAGGGCTTTAAATGTTAATACCAGCACTTTGAATCGGGCCCGGACCTGGACTGGCAGCCAATGAAACTGGAATAGGACTGGTGTGATGTGGTCTTGTTGGCCAGTCCCTGTTAGTAAATGTGCTGCCCTGTGATGTACCAGTTGAAGTTTCCAGACTGTTTTCAAAGGCAGCTCCACATATAATGTGTTGCCATTGCAGTAATCCAAATGAGAGGTTATCAGAGCATGGAAAACTGTAGCTAGGCTATCTCTGTCCAGATAAGGGCGCAGCTGGTATATCAGCCTAAGCTGATAAAAGGTGCTCTTTGCCACTGAGTTCACCTGTGCCTCAAGTGACAGTTCTGGATCCAAGAGCACCTGCAAACTATGGACCCAATCCTTTAGGGGGAGTGCAACCTCATCCAGAACAGGGTGAACATCACCTTGCTGGCTTTTGCTGTCCAAGAGAGACAAGAAGGGGCCAATGATGGAGGTTCTTTAATCACTGTTAATAAGGGGACTCATCCTAGCAGCGAAGGCTGGTGGCTCTGATGTCAGTGGGGCTGTGAATCCATTCCAGGTTTCAATCAAAACCAGCCAGAAGTCTAAAGAAGCTACCCAAGCTTCTGAATCTATTTGAGGGTTAGGGGGTAGGGTTCAACAGTTTTGAATGCTCCATTAGAGTTCTGGCTGGTTCACATTGAAATCTGGAATGGATTCACAGCCCCACTGACATCAGAGCCACCAGCCTCCACTGCATCCCAGGCTCATAAGAATGACTAATAGGAAGGCAGGATCTATACTACTGCTTTTAAATGGTTTATAACAGTATTGACAGCTGTTGGGGCTCAGGACGCACACCGTGTACCATTTTCAAACTGTGTCATATCCTGCTTGGTGTAGATCAGGCTCAAGGGCCAAACTGCATGTCACACTTACTATCTACCATGTAGCTTCGACTTCTGGCTTTCTTTGGGTTCTAAAGGTGTTTTTGGTGGGGGGAAATTGAAACATGGAGCATTACCCCTGATAAATGGGCTTTCCCCTGGGATACAAGTGGTAGAAAATTGTTTCCATTGGTACCAATGGAAACTGTTTTTCTATCACTCATTACTGTGTGTTTGTGTGTGTGTGTGACATCTTTTAGGACACCTTCCACATGATGTGCACCTATGGGGCCTGCAGAAATTTTAAAAACTGGAAGGCAGAGCTACCCACGACATATTAAGGCTAACACATTAAGGCTACCCACGACACATTAAGGCCTTCACAGAGCAAACCTAGGTGTGTCTACTCAGGTGGAACTGCTGAAAAGTTCAATTGCAGCTTAAAACATTAACTAAGCCTGCAGTCTTGTGCATGTTTAGACAGAAAAAAGTCCTACAACCTTAGTCTGACCCTATGGAAAAGAGGACAGGGCTGCTGTATCTTTAATAGTTGTATAGAAAAAGGGATTTCAGCTGGTGTCATTTGTTGGCATGCAGCACCTGGTGAAATTTCCTCTTCATCACAACAGTGAAAGCTGCAGGAGCCATGCCTTCATTTGTATCTGCTCAAGAGGGCAGGGCTCCTGCAGCTTTAACTGTTGTGATGAAGAGGGAATTTCACCAGGAGTCCTGTCCTCGTGATATGGTTGCCCTATTCAAGAGCTCTGTACTCCTTTTCATATGACCTATCACAGCTACCCATGGTTTTTTTTCTGTCTAAGTATGTGTGGGATTGTGCCCTAAGGTAGCAAACATCATGATAAATAGATAGATAGAGAGAGAGAGAGAGAGAGAGAGAGAGAGAGAGAGAGAGAGAGAGATATCAGCCACCCCCTGATCCACCTTGGAGGTGATTTGGAGCCCCCGAAGTAGCCCTGATCTGCCTCGGAGCTGCCTTGGGGATGCCCGACCTGTCTCAGTGCCTAAGCCAATTGGCTTCGGGCCGTTTCGACATTCACCCGAACCGCCTCGGATCCAGTTCGGAACAGTCCGAATCACCCCAATCCACTTCGGATTTGGGGTTCAGATCCGAGGCAGTGCACAGCCCTAATAGATAGATACTGTAGAAGGATAGATAGATAGATCTGGAGGAGACCTAAATCTATACTATCGTCAAAATGACAAGGTTTGAAGTTAATGATGTAAAGCAGGGAGATCAGAGCTCACCGAAGGTTGTTCCAAGGTTACAGAAAAAGAGAGTTTTCCTATCCCTGCAACCTACGGCACTTTCCTGCTACTTGAAAGCCCTTTTCCCCCCTCTAGGGGCATGTAGCTAAATCCTGTCGTTTTTTCCTGTATAATATTGCCCGGATTCGATCATTTTTGTCTGTCCCTTCTGCCAAGACTCTTGTTCATGCATTGGTTATTTCTCGGTTGGACTACTGCAACCTTCTTCTCACTGGCCTTCCTTCTTCTCACATCAGTCCGTTGGTTTCTGTTCACCACTCTGCTGCTAAGATCATCTTCTTGGCTCGCCACTCTGACCATGTAACTCCACTTCTGAAATCTCTTCATTGGCTTCCAATTCACTTCAGAATCCAATATAAACTTCTCCTGTTGACCTACAAAGCTTTTCACGGTCTAGCTCCTTCCTATCTCTCCTCTCTCATCTCACACTATTGCCCCGCTCGTGCTCTTCGCTCCTCTGATGCCATGTTTCTCGCCTGCCCAAGGGTCTCTACTTCCCTTGCTCGGCTTCATCCATTTTCTTCTGCTGCCCCTTATGCCTGGAACGCTCTTCCAGAACATTTGAGAACTACAAGTTCAACCGCAGCTTTTAAAGCTCAGCTAAAAACTTTTCTCTTTCCTAAAGCTTTTAAAACTTGATTTTGTTCTGACTTTATACTGTTAGTTTTACCCTACCCAGTGCCTGTTTACCCTACCCAGTGCCTGTTTGCATTCTCTTCCCCTCCTTATTGTTTTGTTGTGATTTTATTAGAATGTAAGCCTATGCGGCAGGGTCTCGCTATTTACTGTTTTACTCTGTACAGCACCATGTACATTGATGGTGCTATATAAATAAATAATAATAATAATAATAATAATAATAATAATAATAATAATGTAAGACTTGAAGATATAATTGACTCACCCTAATCATTTTTGTGGCAGTCTTATTCAGAGCTTTAACTTTTGCAACCAACTTTATGGCTTGAACCTGGAAGTTGATTGGAAACGCAGGAAGATTTTACAATATTGGTGTTACATAGTCAGGGAAAAAATGGGCTCCTGGAGAAAGCCCTGATCTGCACTTTGGACCAACTGAAGTTTTTGGGGGCTTTCAAAAGAAACTCTCTGCACACTGCGATGCAGTTTTATAACTTGGAGGTAACCAATGTGTTTGCCACTGTGTCAAAAATAATAATAATAATAATCCTTTCCTGTCGTTTTGATAACATCAAATCTTGATATATTATCCCGCCCTTCCAGATTTTTTTTCCTATTATATAAGCCAGTGGGGAGGGAAATAAGAGAAAGAAAATTGTATTTCAAAGAGCCAAATAACTTCAAATATTGCCATTAAATTCCTTTTCATTTAGGAGAAAAAGAAAAAAGAAAAATCTTTGTTCAGTTCAGTCCTTAGGGGGCTCCAGCAAGCCCGGTAATATCCAAAATCTCCCAGTGGCTGCAGAATTCATTATTTCAAATCATATCATTTGAAGTTCAATTTTGGATGCTATTTTAAAGTACTGCTTTATACTGTTGATTCATTCATGGAGTTCACTACCACGAGATGCGGTGATGCTGGGTGGACATTAGCTAAGACAGCACTGAAAAGGATTAAGCAAGTTCATGGTGATTAGCAATATGTTTAGTGGCTATATCAACCATGATTGCTAAATGGAACTTCCATGTTCAGAAGAAATATACCTGTAAGAAGTAGGCACTTGGGAGGGATGTCAACTCCATGCACATCTTATGAGTTTCCCAGCAGCATCTGCCTGACCTTGTTTGGAAACAGAATGCTGGGTGTGATGTTGCATCGGAACCAGTTAATATATTCAGCAGAGTCAAATGGTAACGTTATTTCCCCCTGCAATGTACTAATTCAGAACCATATGTTTGGATGGTACCCACGTACAAAAGGTCTCTTCATATACTGAAATAGCTTTAGGGTGCAGTCCAAACTATTGTGCCTTCCTGCTTGGAAGCCTAAGAACTAGGAGGCTTCCAAGATTCCTAGGCCCTGCCAGGCTGAAGCCAGCAGGGCAAGAGAATTAGCAAGTGTGATCTCTACTTCTCTGTCCTCCAATTTTTGTTAGATGGGCTTTTTAGCCCATCTAGCAAAGGGACCTGATAGGAGGAGTAAAGGAAGCCAGAGGAGACTCAGGATATCTTGTATCTTTGTTTTTCCAGTCTCCTCTGCTCGCCACCCACCATTAGGACCCCTTCCCTCCCCCCCTGAGTTCACTTTTTTTAAACCTTGGACAGGCAGTCAGCATAGTTCTAGGTGCGTTGACTACAAGGGGTAGGGGGCTGGGGTTAGAACTGTGACTCCTTCTGAGGTTGGAGTTCAGTCTCCAAACTCGGAGGGGTTTCCCAAGCAATCCTATAGTCCCTGGATCCCTTTCTTTGGGACTTTAGAAGTGCTCTCTTAATGAAAGATGCATGAAAAATTAATTAATTTTTGAATAGAAATTGTCACATTCTCATCCCCTGGAAATGGATGCCAACCAGAACACAATCTGCAGTCAAAGTCCATACATTTCCAAACTTGCAGTGTGATTCATGGAACAAACAGAAAATGCATGATATATATATTTTAAAAAACATGTTTTAAAAATGCATGTCCACGGTCTAGGAACAGCTACAAACTGGTTTCTTGATTTGAAACTACCAAGGTAGTTTTGTTCTTCTATTTATTTAAGAGCAATTCCCCCCCGCCCCGCCCATGTCATTTAAAAAGATAGGTGGGACAGTCCACAACTCAGGTTCAGAGCTAGAAGGCACTTGGAACCTTTCAGTGGGAAAATGGGAACAGCTGAAGTTCAGAAGGCGTAGGCAGAGAAAAGATTAAGAACAGGAAGCAGGGGGAAGGAAGGAAGGAATGGATCCTTTTCAAAAATGAAGGCAACAGTGGGGTCCCCTCAAGTATCTGTATTGGGACTATGGATGTATGGATTTTGTTAAATCCATTCTGTCTGTGTTTCACAAATTGTTAGGTGTCTTTCATCCATTGTCCACTCATGGGGGGGTATGAGGATTTCATTCTACTTGCACTAATCTGCATTTGCACTAATGTCCACTTGTGCTGATGCAGATTAGCACAAATGTGCATTATCACAAGTATGAATCTGTGCAACCCCTCCTCCCAAATCAAAAGCTGGTCCTCAATCAAGCCCAGGGAGCCTGCATAACTTCAACAAACAAAAAACGCTAGTTCACTGGGGAATTCACAGGTCAGATTCTTAGAAACCCAAACTCATTTGAATTCTTTGTGGATTTCTCCCCTAATTGAGACCAATGCTATTTAAATTACTCCTGTGATCAGGAGTCAAGAGTGAGAAGTGAATTGGCCAAGTCAATAGATACCATCAAATTATGGATGATGGGGACATCCAAGCTACATTGATGGGTAACAACTGAGATGAGTTTAAATCCTGAAAATGTACAGAAAAGAGCAACCAAGGCCAAAATTTAGAAAAAAGTTGATGAAAGGAGAGAACATGAATGGAGTTTCTAAATCAATGCATGCGTTGGAATAAGTGAGTAGAAATAATGATTATTTCTGCTTTTCTCAGGAAGTAGATTTAGATGGGCAAAAGGAAATATTTATTTATTTATTTATTTATTTATTTAACACATCTTTAATTTGGCTGCTCCCTAATGCCATGACAGCCACTGGCTAGCAATGATTTTTAAAATGGGGTTGGACAAATCCATGTCAATGGAGGAAAGTTCAATCAATGCCTGTTGGCCAGGAGCACCTGAAACATGGAACCTCCATAAGGCCTTCAGAGGTAATGTATCTCTGCCTCATTGTTCATTTAGTTCTATTAAAAAGATTCATCAATGACAGTTCTTGAGTGGCAAACCATAGAACATGGCTGCTTCCTTCATACAGTCTTTGATGGCTTCCTGGAAGCTTATAGTTGGCCCATTGTTGGAAAGAGGTGCTGGACTAGATGGACCATTGACCTGATGAAAGCAGGGCTCTTCTTAGATGCCTACTGTAACTAGGTGCCAATTATTATAGTATCATTGACAAAAGCCTCAGAAGGGAGAGATAATTGCTAAGAGACGTCTGCCCAGACTAACCATGGAGAAAGATGTAAGAACGTAAGATCTTCCTTGATGGATCCATTTAGTTGAGCATCCTGTGTTCATCAATGGCCAGATACATAGATGCCACCAGGAAGTCCACAATAAAAGCAACTACCATCCCCTGTTCTTTGCTTCCTGTAGATTTTTTTCTTTATTCGTTGTCTCCAGTAAGACTTTTCTTCCTATCCACTATGGGCTCCATCACCCCTATTTATTTCCCCTCTGGTTTGTCTCCACATTTTTTACCTCTGTTTCATAAGCACCTCAAAGGCTCCATCACACACGGTCCCTTTCATGTTTGCTCTTCCACTTTACCCCACCCCTTCTCCTTCCTCCTCCAGCTCATTGGTTGTTGTACTCCGATGGGTGTGGACTCTCTCCCCGTCACTCCAGTTCTGTTATCTAGCACAGTGTTTCCCAATTAGCTAAGTGCTGCAGACCCCTTGTTTTTGAAATGCCCCTTGTTTTTCAAATGCCAAGCCATGGACCCCCTACTTTTGAAAATTTTGTTATCTCTATGGAAGATACCTGTACAAAGCAATTTTTTTAGAGAAAATAAGGGGTAGCCCCTAATAAGCAAAGGATTTTAGGTACTGTATACTAAAACCAGACCATAAAATTTGTGATATTACCATGCAAAAATGACAATGATTTAGTTAGGAATATAAAACCGAATTTAATTTTACTAACATCTAGTTTACAATTGAACAAATTGTGACCTGTTGAGCAGCTACTAAACCTAAATGTGATGGGAGAAATCATGCCTCTTTTTGTCCCGAACAATCCCTTCCACATCCAGTTCAATATTTCCTACTTTTAATCTCAAATCTGGATCAACATCGAGCCGATTTCTGTGCTTGTTCTTCATATTACAAAATGTCGAAAATGTTTGTTCACAAAGATATGTGGAACAAAAGGGAACTAGATGTTTCAAAGCTTTTTCACCTAACTTCTTATAATCAGGAAAAACCTTCACCCAGAATTGGCCCGGCCTATATTCTTTGAAAAATGATTTCAATGAACCATCACAAGTCACGTCAACAAGTGCATCTTGCCCTTCCACAGATAGAGTTGTTAGTTATACATCACCACATTCAAAAGGATTCCTTCTCCATGACTTTTCAAGATTAGGTGCAGGGAAGTAATCTCTGAAGCTAGTCGCTAAATCACGCAGGTGCTTTCGCTCATGACATCACCATTGAAGATGGCGTATTTTCTTTTATTAAAATGCGGACCTTGCAGAGCTAATATGTGAATGGGGTCACAGAACCCCAGGGTGGGTTATGTGGACCCCCTGGGGTCCGCAGACCACCAATTGGGAACCACTGATCTAGCAATTACATTTAAGGTTTCATCTGGGCTCCATTTCTGTGGGCAATGAGTGGGGCACTGGAGCACTAAAAAGTCCATTCAACCGACTAACAAGTCCCTACAATGGTGTGCTGGAGGAGGAGAACCACCCTGCCCAACTCTTTCGTCAGCAAGACTCCATTACCACACACCACCAACAAAGGAAAAAGCGAGAGGGGAAAATAATCCAGACTTTCCCCACACCAAAATAAAACACAACAAGGGGGAAGGGGTGAAATGAGTGCAGGACAGGGATGACGTCATGTGAGTACTGCGCTGCAAATCCACATACCAGGCATGGCGAGCGTGTAATAAATTGCTGGTGTGATGGAGCGCTATGCTTCCTTAATGAAGTATTCCAGCAACTCCCATTATCCCCACCCAAGCAGGGCCATTGACCTCCCCAAAACAAATGGAGCACAAAAAGTGGCAGATTTGAGGATTTGGCATGGACAACCCCTCCATGCAAGCATGGTAATGAAAAGAATGTACTTGCTTAGATACATCCTAAATAGCATATATAAT